>NC_085981.1:13514781-13814781 GCF_910591565.1 Cydia splendana
CGAGTCATACAATTTTACGTGCAATGTATCCTACTCGCTACTACGCAGCGCCTAAATACATTGGAAAGTATTACTTTGGAAACGAGGGGAGACTTGCCCAGCAACGGGACACCAAAGTAGGCAAAAAAAATAAACAGAAAATAATTACTATAAACCTTTTATGGTCAAAACGTACCGGGTGATACTTCCACAGATTTAGGGCCTGGTCATACACAGACAAAAAACCTAATTTCTGTTTAAGTATATGACGTAAGTACCTACCTATACACGAAAATGTAGTTTTAGAAAGTATCAAAATGTTAATATTTGTATCACCAATGTTCTTAACTTTCAGCTGCCTTCAAAAAAATTCATTTCTGCATTTTAAATATACATATTTTTAAGGCATGCAACCTATTTGAGATAGTAAGTATTAAATTTCAGAAACGGAAAACATACAACTTAAGGATGACTCACGCTAGACCGGGCCGTGCCCGGACCGGGGCGGGCCGGAGCGAGCCGACACAGGGGCTGTCAGGAGCGCCACCGTGACCGGGCCGTTCCGGGACCGGGGCTACAGGGCTACCCGACACTAGTATATTACATTAACACTAGTGCTGTCCGAGCAATGTCCGAGCCTCTAGTGTTTGTAGAAACTCGAGTCCTCTGAGTCTGAATTTGAAGAACAGCTCGTTTTTACAAGACTGCGCTTAAAAAACTTCTCCCGAGTCGAGTCCTTTGTAGTCTTTTTTAAGAGCAACTCAAAAGAACTCGAGCCTCCAAATAAAGACTCCGTGAACAATTTTATAGGTTTTTCCTGTATAACAGTAAAGAAATTAAGGGTTAGTGTATGATTTATGTATGTATCTAATCTACAAATTATACATAAAGACAATGCATTTCGAAATATTTAGTAAAAAAAACGAGAGTCCTGTGAAAAGTACTCAAGTCTCTACAAGAGACTTGGGCCTCTGTCTAGTTGAAAAGAACTCGAGTTTAAACTTAATTATAAGAGTCTGAAAAACTGAGTAGTCTTCAAGCAGAGGACTGAAAGGATTCGAGTCCTACCCAACACTATCCGAGCCGACCGGGACGTCCGAGCTGACTGTTCATGACAAATGTCATAATAACTGTCAATCAGATTGAAAAAAATGGTTCGATCGGAAGTAAGCGGATATGGAAGGAAATAATAAAGGCTACAAATATAATGACCACCAAAAAATACTTTGGTACCCTAAATAAAAAAATCATGCTTACCAAAAAAAATTACTGAACACCAAAAAAATAAGGCCTAAAAATACAAAAGTACCACCATTTTAATAACGACTGCACTTCAAATTGTATTCAAATACCAAATATATTGAATGATCACCAAAAATCATTAATGATCACCAAATCTTGAAGACCAAATTAATGCGATATTTTCACCTAAATAAACCACTATGATCACCAAAAAATGTATACATATTACCAAATAAAGTAAACTAATGCCAAAATTACTAGCCCCTCCCGCTCAACCCCCCGTACCCCGCACCGCATACCTACCTTACCTAATCTACTTTTCTAGTAGCATTTCGTTATGCTACTAGAAAAGTAAGTCAAACTGCTATCAGTTAAGTTAGCACTGCGACCCTTACAGAAACGAAATGGTACTAGAAAAGTAGGTTAGGTTAGGTTTGAACTGCGGCCTTTACAGAAACGAAATGCTAGTATAAAAGTGGGTTAGGTTAGGTTAGAACTGCGATCCTCACAGAACCGAAATGCTACTAAAAAAGTGGGCTAGGTTAAGTTTCAACTGTTACCCATACAGATACGAAATGCTACTAGAAAAGTGGGTTAGGTTAGGTTTGAACTGCGACCCATACAGAAACGAAATGCTACTAGAAAAGTGGGTTATGTTTGCTATCATATTAAAGCACATGACTCCAAAATAATAATTATTCTAGAAACGAAATGCTACTAGAAAAGTGGGTTAGGTTAGGTTTGAACTGCGCCCCATACAGAACCAAACTGCTATCAGAAAAGTGGGTTAGGTTAGGTTTGAACTGCGACCCTTACAGAAACCAAATGCTACTAGAAAAATGGGTTAGGTTAGGTTTGAACTGCGACCCTTACAGAAAAGAAATGCTAGTAGAAAACTGGGTTAGGTTAGGTTTGAACTGCGACGCTTACAGAAAAAAAATGCTACGAGAAAAGTGGGATAGGTTAGGTTTGAACTGCAACCCTTACAGAAAAGAAATGCTACTAGAAAAGTGGGTTAGGTTAGGTTTGAACTGCGACCCTTGCAGAAAAGAAATGCTACTAAAAAAGTAGGTTAGGTTAGGTTTGAACTGCGACCCTTACAGAAAAGAAATGCTACTAGAAAAGTGGGTTAGGTTAGGTTTGAACTGCGACCCTTACAGAAAAAAAACTGCTACTAGAAAAGTGGGTTAGGTTAGGTTTGAAAGGCGACCCATACAGAAACGAAATGCTACTAGAAAAGTGGGTTAGGTTAGGTTTGAACTGCGAACCTTGCAGAAAAGAGATGCTACTAGAAAAGTGGGTTAGGTTAGGTTAGAACTGCGACTGTTACAGAAATAAAATGCTACTAGAAAAAGGTGACGAAGTGGATTAATTAATTGAATAGGATAACGATAATTATATTAAATATTTGCACATTTTTAATTAAAATGTGGTTACAATTTTGGTGGTCATTTACTATTTTTGGGTTTACAATGATTATTTTGGAGTCATTTGCTTTAATATGATATCAAGATTTAAAAATTTGGTTATAATTTTACATTCAAATGGGAGTTCTAATTTTGGTGGTCATTTACTATTTTTGGGTTTACAATGATTATTTTGGTGTCATTTTCTTTAATAGAATAGAAAGATGTAATAATTTGGTTATCATTTCACATTAAAATGGGGTTTGAAATTTGGCAATCATTTACTATTTTTGGGTTAATAATGATTAGTTTGGTGTCATTTCCTTTAAAAGGATAGTAAAATGTAATAAAATTGGTAATCATTTCACATTAAAATGGTGTTATAATTTTGGTGATCATTCATTATTTTAGGGTGGTAAAATAGATTTTTTTGGTATTAAATTTTACTAAATCTGGTGATCAGTTAAATAGCAGCCAATAATAAAATCAAAATATTGGCCCTGGCTGAACCTATTTTAACTCCGTAACATTCATTGTCGAGAAAATATATAAAAATACCTACTTTTATCTTCATACACATCGTACCGAAAACACGACGTTGTAAATAAATAATAGGCAATTTACTATAACTCAGTGCTATACGATCTCCGCAAATCCATAAGCAGGATAGTATTTATTGCGTATTCTTCAAGCACAAGAGGAAAGATATGGGAGGAAAACCACAGGATTTGTAGCCATGATTTACCTAGAATTAGGTACCTAGGTATAATGAGCATGAAGAGATTCCTAACTTACTCAATCACTGTTTTGCCGTATAACATTACAATCCAATTGAAATGAACGTTATTAAATAATTTATCATTCAAAATCATCACTTTAAAGTAAACTCTATCATCCAACATGAGCGAATTGTGCAATCTACTCAAAATTTGCATTAGGTAGATTACTTTGTCACAAATGTGGATAAAATGCAACTTTCTTATCAGTTTATGAAGTACAAAGAGAGCTTTTACGAGCTGGTCTGGTGAAAATGTATAATAACTATTCTCAAATTCTCCTTAGATATGTATAGGGTGTCCAAGAGTTAAAGGTCTATGTATAATTAAAAGATAGAGTATTAAAATGGTCATTCTGACTGTCATTTTGCTTTTTGAAATATAAGAACAGGGCTTAAGGGATGGCATGGTAAAAAAAATGTAAATGCGCGAAATTCGGTCACAATCAGTATGTTAAGCACACGCGCAAGCCTCAGTGTCACCAAGTATGCGCCCGCGCATGGACGTTCGCGAAGTGCCCACTGTGCCCAGTGTACGCTGACCTGTGTTGTGTTCTGTTTTATTTGGACGTGTTTATGTGCTTGGATTTACTTTCGGTTTGCTTTTATTTCAACATTTCATTAAGTAATTTCAAGACTTGAGTAAAAGCGGCTTTATTTAATAAAAGCCTGCTTGGATATCTCAGCATACTCAAATGTGGCTTTCCATTACAGAAGGCTCCTTATGCTTCAACCGCAAGGTCCTCTGAAATTCCGACAGAAATTCTGATAAAAAGGTCCTTATTGCACATGAAGCAGAACCTTTTCTGATGGAAAACCCCAAATGACAGTTTTAGTATAAAAACACTAATTGGCGTTTGTTGTCAAACAATAAAAGTTTTCAAGACGTTTTTGATGCATGGTTATAAAAGTTACACGTTGATGAATGAAAGTGGTGGTGTATTACCATTCGTCCCCACCGGGCACATATGGGAATATGTATTCTTCTTCCTCGCGTTATCCCGGCATTTTGCCACGCCTCATGGGAGCCTGGGGTCCGCTTGACAAGTAATCCCAAGAATTGACGTAGGTACTAGTATTCACGAAAGCGACTGCCATCTGACCTTCCAACCCAGAGGGGAATCAAGGTCTTAATGGGATTAGTCCGGTTTCTTCATGATGTTTTCCGTCACCGAAAAGCTAAAGGCCTAAAGGTAAGATGTATAAATCATTCCCATTTGTTCCCGTCTTTTGTATGGCGGCGGTCACGTGAGGTGTTAACAAATGGGTACACACCAAAGTGGTGCCTAAAATATCCATACCGTTTATTTAGTTTTTGTTACAAGTTCCATTTCAGAGTAAATAGGACGCATATTTTTTCTTGTCGTCAAAGGATCGATCAATTGAGTTCAATTACATTGCATTGCACGCCATCGTGCTCGGAGGTCGCGGGTTCAAACCCCGACTCGTAACAATAGCTTTCTCGAATATCATTTGATACCAGTTGCTCTTGGATCATCATCCACACCCCATCGGGCGTGTAAAGTTCCCAATCTAAATAGTGCTAGCTTTTTTATGAAGTCTGTGCCCAGCAGTGGGAAGTCTGTATATCGGGTGGAACAGAAGCAGAACGAAGGACTTTTATGCAAACAGGGAATTGTATAAACTGGTGATAACGATGGTTATAAATGCCTTAATTCTAATAGGTACAATTTGATTTATTATCTAACTTTTTTGAGGTGATCCTGGGTTAGAATCCCGGTAAGGACCTTTATTTGTGTGTTTCGTTCCTCCGTTAAAGATTTTTTTGTATGTACATTACGTATTATATTTAATATTAATTATTAGGTAGGTATAAATATTATTGTAGTTGTACCCACAACGCAATCCTTCTTGAGCTTACTGTGGGACCGGTCGATTTGCGTAAGAATATTCTTTCATATTTATTTTATTCATTTATTTAATTATTCTTAACTTGTTATATTTCCATAAATATCTACCTAGGTATATTATGGAATTTCGATTAAATGCGCACTTAATTGATTAATTAAATCTATTAAAAAGTCAATAATTCTTAACTTAAATTGATTCGCAATAGACTCGGTATCGTGAAGTACATTGAACTAAGTATTTTATTACAGAATAAGTATGATCCGATAACAATACTATATACGGTACTGTAAAATATTTATTGCTGATTTCATGACCAAGAATGCTGATGTGACTGGAAAGTAGGTATATTTTGTTTATGATCATTAAAGTACCATATCGGTGTCATAATAGAAATATAGCTTTTTTACGCACCAGTGTCTTTTTCTGATATTATTATACATTTTCGTTTATTTACATTTATTTATTTTCTTTTAATAAACACACTAGCTTCTGCTTGCAACTTCGTCGGTGTAAATTGATTATTTTCACGACAAAGACTATCTTATTTTCTTCACCGGGTGTCAAACTATCAATACCTCATCTAAATCAGTTCAGTGCTCCAGTGAGAAGAGGTAAAATAAAATACGGATAAACGGACGGTTACGGTCTCATTTTAGAAGAAGAAAAAGAAACTAGAGCGAGTGGAAATTTCAAGACATCTTTATTTAATTTATATGTTTTTTATACCTCGATGGTCGCAAACAAGTGTACGGCATGCTTATCTGTAAACGATCACCGTATTTTATGTACTCTCGCAACAAGCAAATCGTTTTTTTGATTAATTTACAGGTACCTACAATATTTTATAATCCAATAATAATGCAATGGGGTTGGCCGGTCGAAGTATTTAGCAGCTTGCCCTGTCAGCTTGCCCCCTAGAGTTGTGTCAAAATTTAGTTTTTTTTAATGGAATTTTATGCCTGGCATCCAGCCAGCCCTTTAAGCCAAATCTCATAGAAAAAGGGGCAAGGTATGATGGCGCCATCTATGCAAACCTTTGACAGTTACCAACCCCATTCAATTATATTAGCAATATTAGCATACGTAAAAATGCAATTTCGGTGAAAATTTAAACGACATAGATTTTATGTTCGTTGGTTGGTTACGTACAGTCACCGGCAATACTATATTACACAACGAAGGCCGCAAAAATATCTGACACGATCTTATTTGTAGAGCCATAAGAGCGTGTCACATATTTTGGCGGCCCTCGAAGAGTAACATATTATTGCAGGTGACTGTACACAATTAGCATATGTGGGTATGACTAGATTAAATTGGACCTAGGTATTAAGCTAGGTCATGGACGACATGCAACTACGGGAAAAAACAGAAACATTTATAATAAGTAATAAATAACATTATAATGTCTTTTTTTCGGTGTGTGTTGTGTGTTGTGTGTGTGTTGTGAAGTGTGTTGGAAATTATTTTTATGCTGTTAAATGAGTAGGTATGTTCTTTCTGATAAATAATATTTATTAAGGCATAAGCACGTATAAGTTAATGCTCGGGTTTTTAATTAGGTATAAACCAACAATCTAATCTTATACCTTCAAACAAGCAATTCTTGTATATTTATTTATTTGTATGTATATATATTTCGGGGATCTCGGAAACGGCTCTAACGATTTCGATGAAATTTACTATAGGTACCTATGGGGGTTTTCGGGGGCGAATAATCGATCTAGCTAGGTCTTATCTCTGGGAAAACGCGCATTTTTGAGTTTTTATATGTTGCTCGGTCTCCCAGATATTTTATAAAAAACCGACTAATAAAAAAAATATAGTGAAGTAAATCAACCAAGCATATTCTGCTATAATTTAATAAGGTTAAAAATAGATAGAATACTCTTTACTGACCCACAACAGTAACTATAATGTAGTTTAGTTTTATTATTGTTTAGTTTGTATTTTTTGTCTCAATAAAGTCTCATTAAACTATAATATATTACCTACATGTGTTAGTTAAGTTATTCCCTGTACAAACACAATGAATAATTAAATTTGTCGTCATAACGACGGAAACCAGTAAATTCCCGACACTCGTCATAATTATTATGTTTACAATTATTATGTTATGACTCAAACTATGATAGTCTGCCCTCCCTCTTTTAGTAACTGACACCAATCCAATGTTCCTATGTCAGTTAGACTGTCAGTACAGTCACCTGTAATAATATGTCACACAACGAAGGCTGCAAAAATAACTCATCTCTTATTTGTAGAGCCATAAGAGCGTGTCACATATTTTTGCTGCCTTCGAAGAGTAACATATTATTGCAGGTGACTGTACAAAAACAGTGGGTTAGGGCATGCGTTATATTATAATTTTAGTCAGTGGGGAGACACTCCTGACTTCGGGTAAACTCGGCTCCGCTCGGCTCAGCATTGCTCCGAGCTATTATTAGGGTTGGCACCACTTGACGTCCTTTTGCGTGCACGACCACAGATAAGATACCTAATCACTTGAATTTTGACAACCCTAAATAGCCGATAGTGCCATAAGTTAGAAAGGAATAGCATGATTCGACCCTGAATCGCTGTCAAACGTCGGCGTCGGTTTTGTAGGAAGTGTCCTTTCTGTACGGTAGTACTATTACTTATTCTGTGTCCAATGTTCCTATGTCAGTACGTCGGTCAGTACAAAAACAGTGGGTTAGGGCATGCGTTACGAGTATATTATAGTTTTAGTGTGGAATTAGCGCTGATGGGCGGAACGAACCGCACAATTTAGAGCAATCATCGGCGCGCGCGCCGGCCATTCACTACCAGCGTCATGTTGTGTCACCAACTCACCATTGTTTTACTTACACAGGCCAAAAAATACGCTGCCAAAGAATTTTAAGGAATATGTTTCTTACTTACGCTTACAAAACTTACGCCTTTTACAAAATGTAATTAAGAATTAAAACTACAATGGTTAACTTAATCAAACGTATGTTATACCGAGAGCTATGACTTTATAATATTCCGTCGCTGCTTTCGACCTTTCCATCCATACCTCCCTTGTGAGTATTAATTTACCAAAACAAATTTGCGACTTTCATATTGATTGTCACTGTGATAAGGTACTAACTGGTACGGAAATTAAATTTTTTGACTGAAGTTCTTAGAATATTGTTAAGAAGAATTCTACATACATTCCACTACATGCCCTCAAGACTAGTATTACAAAACATTACAAATGTAACGTGAAATCTGCCCCGCATTCTAAACGAGTCCACTTCAGATGACTATCGTGAAACAAGCCCATACAACAACCTGTTCAAAGACTTCTCAGTCTTCTGACGACCGGTCTGGCCTAGTGGGTAGTGACCCTGCCTGTGAAGCTGATGGTCCTGGGTTCGAATCCCGGTAAGGGTATTTATTTGTGTGATGAACACAAATATTTGATCCTGAATCATGGGTGTTTTCTATGTATAGAAGTGTATTTATCTATATAAGTATGTATATCGTCGCCTAGCACCCATAGTACAAGCTTTGCTTAGTTTGGGGCTAGGTTGATCTGTGTAAGATGTCCCCTAATCATTATTTACCTATATATATAGACTGAAGTGGGACTGGGCAGGTCACGTCTGCCGCATGAATCCGGGAAAATAGATGGGCTAGTATAGCCACTAAGTGGATGCCGCAAAAGAAGCGCGGACGTGGCAGGCCCAGACGGAGATGGCGTGACGACTTAGACGCCTTCATCAGTAACTGGCCGGAAAAAGCACTACAACGGGAGTTGTGGAAATTAAGGGGAGATGCCTTTGCCCAGCAGTGGGACACTATAACGGGCTAATTAAAAAATAAAAAAATATTCTCATAATCACTATGAAATACCACCACACGGTCGGGCTTCGTGCATTTTCGAGCTGAGAAAGCAGGGTGGTGTGAGACGCCTTGTACACTTAGCGCGAGGGAGTTGTTTGTTGGAGTTGTGTGTATTCTAGTGGCCAACCAAAACTGGAGTTTGCTCTAGTTTCGGCCAAAATTGAACCTTGGTCCACAATCGAGACTTCAGTCGAGCACTAATGAAAATACAGTTTCGGCGCGACCGATAAGTTCTGCAGTTTTTTTTGGCCAAAACCGAACATTCGGCCGAAACATGATTTATAATTTATATGCCGAAACTGAAATCGAACCTTGAGTCGGACACTAATTTCTCCTAAGAGAATTTCCTTAGCCTTCCGAGTGTTCCTCTTGACCCAGTTTCCCTCTACACCACCATAATCAAAAAGTGCACTAATTTATCTGGCACTCCGATTTATAGCAATTTAAATAACAGTCCTGTTTTTCACGGTTAAAAAAAAAACACATGAATTTGAACCTTAACCTGACCTGGATAGAGGTTATAGTTAGCCAGTCGGTGTGAAGGTGACCGCCTGGCATTGACCGCGGAACTAGATCTGTCAAGAAAGCCAGACTTGCGTAAGACTGTCAAGGATTTGTTGATTGTCATCATTTTTCATTTATTTGTTGTTTGCTAAAAACTAATGCTTGAGTTGAATTATCATTTTGTGACATTTCATCCCTGATTACAATAGGGTGACGACGGCACTAGTAACTAATAATGGACATATCGAATGTCTCCAATGACATTATTAGGTAACATTAGGTACTTATTGTAATTTTATTCAAGTACACTTTTTCGTTTAGTGACAGGTACAGGTACCTTACACCTTACCACCGTTTCGCTGTATGATTGTTATCTACGTTAACATTTTTTATTTTCTTAGTTAAAAACTCAAACTTTCATAATTAGTTTTTTAAAAAACATGATTTTACATATTTTTACTAAATAGAACACTTAATCTAGTTTATTATGGATCATAAACAACCAAAAATTTAATTAAAAAAATAATCGACTTAGTCAAGACTTGAACCCGCATCCATTCATCCAATAAGTATAGGTAGACTGTTCCACTTCCCACGAAGACAGACGACGCCGCGGGCACAACTAAGCAACCTTGGCTATGTGGAGTAACTAGTAATATATACATACATACATCATCCATACATAACATCACGGTAGGCACACATACACAGCACACTAGAGAAAGATCGCCAATAAGATATTTATAATATTTGTCTGGCTCATGTAGGCTTACGATTTTTTAAGAATCACACGAATCTTAAGTAGCTTAGCATCTATGTAGTGTTAGTAAATTAATAATTTGTATTTAATACCTTAAGAGTAGTTAAGTCACTAAGTGTAGTATATTTCTGTTATACATGTTTTAGTGAGAGCCCTTAAGGAAATAAGTTAATGTCCTTAGTGTATCTCTGTAAACTTATTTCTGTTTGCCTTCCAAATAAATAAAATAAAAATCTGTCGCCAAAAGCCGCTCCCATACAATCGAAGTTACACTCTCGTTTTAAAACGACATTCTGAAATAACATGAAATTCGGCAAGAACATTCTAGAACCATATACCTATCTACTTGTATGTCTGGTTTTTGTTGTTAGAAATTGTTATACAAAGATAATAGAGCGAGTAGAATTTTTGTTTGTAGATCTTCTATTTGCGTCCATTAATCTATCTAATACCTTTAAACGAGCAATTCATGTTTATATACAAGGTGTCCCAAGAAGTAGTGATATACTGAAGCTGGGTGGTAGAGGACCTAGAGGGCTATCTGAATTCTTTTATAATTTTTCACCTATCGCCGAGTACGCGTAATTGGCCTATCTATCAGCTTAGCACACAAAAAAAATCAAGCATCTACCGCAATAATTCACGTCACCATAAATAAAAATCTCATCGTACTCGGCGATAGGTGAAATATTAAAAAAAAAAATCATAACTCCGAAAATACGAAAAATCGCGGAACATACATGGGGGTGATTCAGATAGCCCTCTAGGTCCTCTATCTCCCAGCTTCAGTATATCACTACTTCTTGGGACACCTTGTATATATATTTCGGGTATATCGGAAACGGCTCTAACGATTTCGGTGAAATTTGCTTTATACGGGTTTTCGGATTGGTTTTCGGGGTCGAAAAATCGATCTAGCTAGGTCTTATCTCTGGGAAAACGCGCATTTTTATGTTTTTATGTTTTCCGAGTAAAGCTCGGTCTTCCAGATATTTATGTTTATGTAGGTATCTACAGTCATCAAAACGATTAGCTTAGCATCCCCGCATACACATATTTATGTATGTATGAGGTGAGTATTGTTGACTGTACATGATACATTTTACCAGTTTTTTTAAGCTGCCTATTTACCTATCTGTCGATCAATTGTTAATTAGTACCTCGTTGACAAAGCGGTGAATGAAACTCATTAGATCGCTGTCTGCATATAATTAAGAAGGTCATTGACCCCTAGACAATGTTAGTAAACAAATAAATGACGCAATACGAGCGCGGTTGTGTTTGAAACTGAACCTTTAGCCGATTTCCAAAAATGGTGATCTGAAGTTTCATGAAAGTCATGTCATAGCAAGTATAGGGCGATTGATATTATAACAATTCCAAATAGAGCTTGTTTACATATGTGAATCACAGGTGTTACGTGGCCTAGAAAAAAAACCGGCCAAGTGCGAGTCGGACTCGCATTTCTAGGGTTCCGTACATAATTCCGACTCACGCTTTACTGCACATTTCTAATAGGTTTTCCTGTCATCTATAGGTAAAGAACTATTTTGTGTATTTTTTTTAAAATTATAGACCCAGTAGTTTCGGAAATAAAGGGGGGGGGAATGGTAATTTTTTGGCTATTTTCTTAAATGACTTCGAACCTATGTATTTTAAAATTATAAAAAAAAACATGTCCATCTTTGGGTTACTAATATACATATGTGTACCGAATTTCAACTTAATTGGTCCAGTAGTTTCCGAGAAAATAGGCTGTGACAGACGGACAGACAGACAGACGCACGAGTGATCCTATAAGGGTTCCGTTTTTTTCGTTTTGTGGTACGGAACCCTAAAAATACCTGTATTTTTTGTTATTGTGGATAAGGGTGGTATTCCACCCGTCCTATTTCTTGGTCCAAGTGTATTTGGGTGAATCGACTTTTAGAACACTGATTTCGTGTCCCTAAACTCACTAGCAACGAAAAGTCGTTTAAGTATTTCAAAAACCATATTATTATTTTTTTTACTTTTTTGCTTACACGGACATTAAGTATTAGATCCATAAGTATTTCATTAACACATTAAAATTTACAACTTGATCAGATAAAAGTTACATTTTGTAAGGTAACGCAGCAGAAAAAAGTTTGCTCCTGGTTTGCTCCCATACAAAAATCAGCGACACACCATTTTTGTATGGGAACAAACTTTTATCAAGATACTTATGAAGAATCTAAAACAAACAAATACAAGAGGGAAAGAGATTTGCTCTTAAGTGTTTACCTGACATACTTGTACTTATTATATCGTATTACTAAACCCACAAATGACTCATTAAATTGTGTATCTGTGTGCTATAATGATACATACGAGTGTTACGTAGAAATTAGTGTTATTTTACACTTCGAACCCGAGCGGCACAACTGATATGAATTTTTGCATTGGTCATATTTATTTATAACAATTAGATTTAAAAAAAATGTCTACAGTCTGTGCGGAAAGAGAAAGATTCTTTTAAATTTTAATTATATCTTTATTATAGTTTATTTATTTATGGTAATGGTACTATGTATTTAAAATATTAATGGACTGGCTATGATTGTCTTTATTAAAACAGTCCTAATGTTGGATTTAGCGAAGTGCAAACCCTGTATTAGACCCGTTAGAAGACAGATTACTATGTGTATGTCGCATTTGTTGCGTCACTTACACATGACTTGACTAGCTTGTTGTCAATGTTAGAAAGGAGACACATCACTTTAGACATTTGTACTTTATACCTTGAGGAAACGACAATATATTATTTATTACCTAAAATGTTTATGCTACCTAAATTACTTATTAGCTTGGTCTATTAAAATGGCCTGTAAATCCAATTGATTCCCAAAAAAAGCAATTTACGACGTAAGTACAAGGTATTTGCAAATATGTTGCTCATGCAATACAATAGGCTATAGGTAGAAAATAGACAAAATGGTACTCTTTAGAAAAATTACTAGCAATTTTTTTTAGACTAATTGAGATAGAGGATAAAAACCCGCGCGACAGCCATAACTTCCGTCGAAAGCTACGCGCGGCGCGCCATTTCTTTTTTCCTTTTTACGCCCCTTAAATATCAGATGCTTGTCGCTTCGCACTACGTGTAAAACAAATCAACTTGGTTTGCCATAACAACATATAGGTTGTTAGTAAAATAAGACCTCTATTAGCAAAAAGAGTCAGGGTTATCTGTGGGTAAACTACGTGGACCGGTTCCGCACAGGAAAGTCTGCTGCCAACGGATTCTGGGAATACCCTAAAGGACCTCTCGCCTCGGAAATATGCAAAAAGATAATAGAAATGAGGAATATATATTCATTGAGACACAGGGAAATCTACTTTGAGAGCCAGGTATGTGCCAATGTTATGTAGCATCTCAAAGTTGCAATAAAGATTATAATTATTCCTACTGATAATAATAAAATAAACGCTCTGTCTATATGTTTGGTACAAAATGGGGTTGGTCGGTCGAAGTATTTAGCAGATGGCGCGAGCATAGCTTGCCTTGGCAATCTCTAGAAGTGTGTAAAATTTTTGTTTTTTTAATGAAATTTTATGCCCTGGATGCCAGCCCTCTCCAAATCTCATAGAAAAAGAAAAACATAATACTTAATTTAACCGGGAAATGGAAAATTTTAACTTTTTCGTTTACAATTGTGTATTAGTATAGGTATCGGAACTTTAAATAAAAGTGGTCCTGTTGTTAAATTAGTTACATCATACGAAAACTCGCCACGGTCGCAAATAGTTGCAATACATTCGTATTCACCTCAGGCAAAGACGCGGGACAAAACTAATGACATAAAAACCGGTGCGATTTTCCTCTTCACAAACGTGTTTACATTCATGGCACTTCAAACAATAAGTACATACACAGATAACTTCTCATAGATTCTGCATTATGAATTATGAAGCATACGAGTACCTACGTACCTATTAGGTATAAGGCTTGTGTTTGTACATACTATTAATCAATTCAATTTGCAGGAAAATGTTATATTTTTAAACGTTAAACTTTATATTTTTATTCTGAACACACATACCTATAATTTATTGATTAGAGTACCTACACATGCACTAATATTAAAGTGCATACAGTTCAATACATTAATAAATAGGAATACATTATATTATATTTTACTAAAAAGTTCATATTCATTTTTTTATTGTTTTTTTTAATGAATTTCTCAAAACATATACCTACGTATACTGTGCTGCTATTCGGGCAGCACCATTTTATACTTCAACAACTTACTCTCTCCTCGCACTCAGTATTCCAATCATACCTCATCTTATCTCAATTGTAAAATTTAAATGTCGCTTTTAAGCTGGCTCCTTTACTCTATTTTAATATCAAAACCAAAAGACCGTGTGCGAGAGCGAATGTCGTTTAAATAGCGCCCTCTAATGGTAAGTGATCTGTGATGCATACAGGCGTACTATCACTGCGACCTAGATAAGGGACAGTCATTGTCATTGAATTGCGATTTGTATGAATCAAAAACTGTCAGCTTTTGTCCATTTTACAGTTATGGATACTATTGGATACACATGAAATCACACATATAAAAGCAGAGGGATTTACACTGAGCCTTGTATCCAGTTTTAAGGGTCAAAGTTATTAAAGTTTGGAAACCATTGGTCAGTCCAGTAGTTTTCAAACTATAGTATATTTCTCGTTCCAATGGCCAAACCAGATATAATTAGGGCGAATTAATGGTGTCCAGTGGTTTTCAAACTATAGTAGATTTCTGGATCCAATGGCCAAACCAGTGGGAACCAGAAATAATTAGGGTGAATGAATGGTTTAGTATAAGCAATATTCTCTTTTCGAATGCATTGTGGAACTATTACTAAAATTACCAGGTAATGGCGAATTGTCAAGTCCAAAACAGTACCATTGGGAGCGTGACCACAAAAGAAATTAATTGATGCAGTTATATTGGGAAATTAACTGAAATTACACTTCCTGTGTGGTAACATGGGCGCCATTCATTTATTACGTGAGACGATTTAGGAGGGGAGGGGTTCGACTATGTTTTATTTTTTCTTACAAGGGGTGGGAGGCTGTCTTGTTAGTTATTACCTAAGATCACAAAGATGCGTAAAGTTTAGATTACCTATACTTTGAGAAGCTATTGTTCTACTGGCAGATCCACTTTCCTAGTGGGTTTTGAGCGAACTTTAAAATAAAACCTAAATTGCTTATTACCAAAAAAATATAAATAATTTTAGATTCTTACGTAAATGTTAAACGGGGGGGGGGGGGGGGGGGGGGTCGATCTATTCTCATTTTTTCTTACAAAGGAGAGGGAGGGGGTCAAAACTGACAAAAATCGTCTTAAGTCAAGCCTTATCGAGCTTACCGGACTTATCGGACTAGGTCGATTCGTGTAAGATTGTCCAATAATATTTATTGATTTACTTATTATTATGAATGTATCTCCATTTTGGAATTTACGGGCCTATAAATCCCGGTCTTTTGATAGGCTTGCGTGGGGATATAGATCCAACACGTAGAGGCCCTTTGGAGAAGCTAGCTAGCTTTAGCTTATTATTAATATTATTATTTATACGTACCTTTATGTGATCATTGTGATCTATAAGATCGAGTGCGCGACCTTCGTGCGCTTTCTCGCATGCGCGAGGTTGCATTTATGAAACGGACCAATCATGACATGTTACGTTACATAGCTATATGTTTGTGAAACCTATCTGTCGTTTACGTGACACTTATCGGGTCACTTTGTATTAAAATATTAATATTCTTAAATGATTGACAAACCGTTTCAACACCTTCACTGCGGCAATTAGTGTATACTAGCGACCCGCCCGGCTTCGCACGGGTAGAACTTAAACAAATTATACACACAAAGAATCATTCTATTGATAGATGAAAACCGCATGAAAATCCGCACGCAAACAGTATTGAAATTAAATTAAATGAAAACATGAAATGAAAACATTTTTTTTCAGCCAACTGTTGGCCCATAGTTAAATACCTTAAAACTAGCATACATATTATTACAAAATATATCTTAAAACAAAAAACACACAATTATGGCTGCGATGCAGTTCGCAACCCCGCAGTGTCAGGGAGCCGGCCGCGGAACCGCCGGAACTTGACACTCTTCGGCCAAAACTCCTTGGTGAAGGTCGCTAGATGTTCAGTCGGAACGCTCACCACAAAAGAATTAAAATTCACACTGTGTCGAGATTCCAACTTCACGACCCTCAGGATGAATCCGGACTTGACTCGTACATACTTTACGATCTCCTCGACTCCTCGTATTGTATATACAAACGGAGTCTGTATATGGTGATCTATGGAACTGGACAATGACACGTGTTTGATAATTCACAGAAGCGATACCATTCAAGTATTACATGTAGACAGCTGCAGAAACCACTTGATATTTTGGACTCTACTGTCTAGGCAATAAGGGTGACGGCTGGTGGAACTGCCAAAACAAACAATATTGAAATATGACGAAGCAATTCATTATAAAAATTTATAATATCAACACATATAATATCAGTCTGGCGGTTAAGTTTGGGACGGTGTATGGTTTCTCAAACTTTTATGGTTTTTGAGATTAAACCTTATTTAAAAAAAAACTTATAGGTACTTCGCGCCACTAGCACTATCCCACTAACCCGGGGTTAACCGGTTAAACCGTTAACCCAGTATCAAATTGTACTGGTAACCATGGTAACTCCAGGTTAACCGGTTAACCCCGGGTTAGTGAAATGGTGCAAATGGCTCTTAGAGTAGGATCTTTAAAAGCTTTCTGTGTCCAATGTCCATGTGGTCGTAATGCAGGCACCATACAACATGACAGATATGTTCGACGGTGCTCAAAGTGACCAACACTTTTAATTTGCCAACTTCGTTTTTCATAAGTATTTTTTACCTAATTCGTTCTTCTAAGGCCCACTTGCACCATTCCACTAACCCATGATTAAGCGGTTAAAGCGTTAACCTAGTGTCAAACTGTACTTGTAACCATGGTAACGCCAGGTTTAACCGGTTAACCCCGGGTTAGTGAAATGGTGCAAGTGGGCCTAAGGGAGCTAGAATAGCAAATATTTTATTTAATTGTCTCAATTCTCACATTTTCTAACTCTTTTAGTTGAACTAGATAGTATAATGTATTAATAAAGATTAATTGTGATACCTAACATGTCTCGTTCCATCTTTGGCTTATTAGTTCAAACCTGTTCGTAAAGTAGATCTTACCAAATAAGCTGTCAATATGACAGTATCAAAACACCTTACATTGTATCTATACCTACATATATGTTTATAATTGACATAATGACATAAATATCCTATTATAATATTTATTTATTAAGTATTTATTAGAGATTGCACAGGATCGGGAAGACTAGAAAAAGTGGGGGGAGGCCTTTGCCCAGCAGTGGGACATTGTAGGCTCCCAATAATAATAAAATTTACAAATGTCTATGAAGGTAACAATGAGGTTTATGTTTAAAATTTAATGTTTTCTTTCCTATTTTGTTACAATTTTTGAAAAATAAACTATGATTACTAATAATAGTGTATTTTACAAATATTGTAAAAAACACTATTTATTAGGTAGGTAATATTTTCTTAAAGAATGTTTGTTAATAGCGTTCTATTCTAAGTACCTAATATCGCATATGTTATTAAACCAAAAACATACTTATTAACAAAATAATAATAAAATGTAACTTAAAATTTAAATTACCTATCTATCTAACCTATGAAACTAAATCTAATGCCGAAAAAAAATAATACTTACCACTTTAGAAATGATCTTAATGTGTAATTTTGTCTCAGATTACAGTCCGTAGATATAGTATCAATGTTATTGTATGTTTAACGCATAGACGAACGGACCGACGTGTGCACTGATGCGGATTAAGACTAATTACTTATCAAATGTCTAAGCTATTAACGGTACTAATCCGTTATGTCAATAATTATTGCAATTTGAGCTCTATATTCCGTCGCAATAAAGTACATTGACCTATGCTAAGTTTTTAAGCGTCTAATTATATTTTCATTTTTGTCATATTATGACTTAATCTTTTAAAAAAAGTAACGTTATTCAGATATTTATATTATAACAACATTGTTAAATTATCTACTTTATCGACGCTTAATTTTTTCGTTGGTAAATAAGAAATAACTTATTGTTACGATATTTGGAGATGATTGACTTTCTACATGCAAAGAGACAAGGTGGATAGGGGAAATTTCAAAAATTAGCCATTTTCATCATTTTAGAGACCATGTTCGGAATTACCGGAATACACTTTTCTACTTCATACCAAAATAACTGCAAAACGATTAGGGAAGGTATTTAAATTGCTATATTTACAAGCTTTCATTTAACTAGCAATGTATGTAAGTTTGTATGTTTTTTGAACAAGTTTTTTCCAAATAAATATTTTTTTTTTAATTTTTTTTTTTATTACATACATGGAAAACCAACAGCTATAAACATTTCTAAAAACTAAAATAGATTCACAGAGCCAATTACAGGTTCTCACTTATAAAAATTAAGTAGGTAAATAAAGAACAAATATAATCACAAATCAGTTACACACACAAGTCAAGCAACAGCACAAGCCAAGGTTCCTGTGCACAACAAGCTGCAAAACTGCATAGGCACATTAGGAATGGAAAACATTCATAAAGTGGCCATGCACTTTCACCGCCGACTGCACAAAACTTCACGAAAAAACCGAAATACAAAAAATACAAATATATACATATACATATAAAAATATATATATAAGTGTACCCATGTATATGTTCGGGTCAAACATTGCAAGCTAGTTTAGACGAACTTCCCATTATTTCAATTTATTCACATGCAAGTAGGTATTATTCGATTGAGCTGAAACGTCACACTATGACACTACATATTATGTAAGTCGGATGACAATGCAATATTATGGTACCATCGAGCTGATCTGACGATGGACACAGGAGGTGGCCATTGGCCATAGGAACTCTGTGATAAAAGACGCAACCTCATTGTGTCTGGGTTTGTAAGAATAATTGTAACAAAAAATGGAAAAAATAAACCAAGATAACAGATAAAGAAAAATATGACATTTTGCCCACTTGATTCGTCATTATATTGTCTCCATTAAAAGTGTCGTAATGCACTTTAATTAGTAAATTATCACAATAGCCATAATGTCTACTTGGGTACAACAAGGCAATAAAAACCAATTGGTAATGTTAATATATTACGATAATTGCACGCCAAGGCAAAGCTTCATACGACGGTCACGACTTTCATAGGGCCGCGGTTACGTATAATATCATTCAACGGAGCCACGCCGTTTGTCGCATAAATTGTGTTTAAGTTTATAAAATACATATGTATGTTAGTCTGTAAGGTATTTGTAATATGGGCCTTGTTGCTTGATTTTAATTTTAAATAAATAATGTGTACGGCCATATTTTTTGATGTTACTACGTTTGCTGTGTGTAGTAACGCTAAAATGGTGACGTTGTAGGGTTAATATTGTAAAACATGAAATAAGTAAAACTAGTGACTCTGTGAGTTGTAGACCTCGCGATCTAATAATTTTAAACTGAATAAATGTATGAGTCCGCCATTTTGAAAAAATCCAAAAACTGAATCTATAAAAAAAATATATTTGATCATCGAACATCTCACAAAATTTCCCGATAATCGGTTGAGATTTGCGACCTGTAGAGGAGAACACCCGGACATACGAAAGCATTTTTGCCCAAGTTGAAACGGAGACCTTCGCTAATGCTTGGTCAATTTTTTTTAGTTAAAAAAGTGCAAATATGTCTATTGAAAAATTACAGAACGTCTTATATAAATGCCTGTTTTAAACTGTTAAACAAGTTTAAAATCTCAAAATGTAAGAAAGGCATACAGCGAACGAAACGCAACTGTCACTGTCGCACTAGTGTGGAAGGGTGATAGAGATGACCACGCTACGCCACGGAGCGTTAGCGTTGGCACGTTGGCTACGCACCCAGTTGTGCTTGGCTATTAAAGTTGCAGATCTGCAAAAGAACAAGGGTCACATACCACTGGATCACTTCGCGGAAATCACGGGTCAAACTTGAAACTATTAAAAAAGCAAACAAAAACTCATTAAAGAATGAAATAAAACCTAGACCTTCATTGGTCTCGGCGGTTCCACTTAATACTTATTACAGCTTTTTGTACAAGCCAAAGTCTGCAGGCAAAGTTCGTTAGATTCACTCCTTGTATTTTTTGTTTAAAAAACCATGTACAAATTCATAATGTACCTACTAAGTGTCAAAGGTTGTTCGTCTAACCTTCTGAGAACAAAATTACATACACTTTTTAGTTGAAACCGTACCCTTTAATGTAATACCTAGTTAGCAAGCTTCGTGGCCTAAACAGTAAACACGGTATTCGACAGAAAACCTCTCTATTATATCACGATTGTATAAAATACTATTAGGTGCATTACGATACAAGTGCGAAAACTAGGAAATTCGACACGAGTTGCGAATTATCTATTCGCACATGTATCGTACAACGTTTTACAGTACTTACATATAAAGTGTAAGCGAATTGGTAAACTATTGTATGAGAAATAAATGGTATTGTATTGTGCTAATTATCGCACTAGTGCGGTAAAGTAGCCGCGTATGTACTGTAAATACAATTTTGTTTAAAATATCCTATCGACGCTGTAATTGTAATATTAGTTAGTTAAAATTACAATAATAATTATTGTAATTTTCACTAACTAATTTATACAAGTGGCATTAAACCAGTTGTCGCTCGTGTGAACGCATATGTTTTGTATTGGACGGGTTACCGATGTGTGGTGTGAATGCAGCGTAAGGGTTAGCGCATACTTATTCATTGAACCACGTCACTACATCAATGAATCAATATTCGTGCTCGCCGTTCGCGCACGCGATAAATTGACATTTCATTAAAGCTTTTTTCTTAATAATTAATTACCTTACGGTTTAAGCGGATAGAATTACAAGTACTCTTGAAGCATAGGTAAGCTTAGATATTATTATGGGCCGCATGCGTGGCTGATTTGCTGCTACATTGCCGGCATTTGACGCATTAAGGTGACGTTCGAATGTCAACTACAGCTGCATTACTGTTGCGGCGTCTTTGTTACCATTATTGTGTGTATGTATGTATGTATAAACTCTTTATTATACAAAACACAATATACAAATTTATGGCACAGGATAGGCAGTACAAAGGATAGGTATTATACCTACAACTTAATTTACTCTTTGTGCACAGCGGCGGCCACCACGACGTCACAACATAATGAAGCTGTAGTTGAAATCCGAGCGTTACTTTAACAAGTGTGCTCCAACGCCTCCAACCTTACTACATATGGTCCACATTATACCAAGGGCCGTTCGCGTGGCACGGTAGGCCGCACGCTGCTGGTGCTGTCTTGCCGCGTTGCCGACACATTGCCGCGTTAACAAGTGTGCTCCAACCTTACTACACATGGTCCGCATTATACCAAGGGCCGCACGCGTGGCACGGTAGGCCGCACGCTGCTGGTGCTGTCTTGCCGCGTTGCCGACACATTGCCGCGTTAACAAGTGTGCTCCCACCTTACTAGGTACATATGGTCCGCATTATACCAAGGGCAGCACGCGTGGCACGGTAGGCCGCACGCTGCTGGTGCTGTCTTGCCGCGTTGCCGACACATTGCCGCGTTACCAAGTGTGCTCCAACCTTACTAGGTACACATGGTCCGCATTATACCAAGGGCCGCACGCGTGGCACGGTAGGCCGCACGCTGCTGGTGCTGTCTTGCCGCGTTGCCGACACATTGCCGCGTTAACAAGTGTGCTCCAACCTTACTAGGTACATATGGTCCGCATTATACCAAGGGCCGCACGCGTGGCCCGGTAGGCCGCACGCTGCTGGTGCTGTCTTGCCGCGTTGCCGACACATTGCCGCGTTAACAAGTGTGCTCCAACCTTACTAGGTACATATGGTCCGCATTATACCAAGGGCCGCACGCGAGCCCATGTTACTCCATATTTAAATAAACACAATATTCTTAAAATGCTGCACCGACGCAAGCTTCATCTGGCAGGTCTCCTTTTTGGCGTAGTAAAATACAAATCCCCATCATATCTCTTCGAGAAGTTGTCATGGATGTCCACTCGCAGGTCACTTGGGGCTCGTAATTGCAGTGTACAATTGATGACACCTCGTCATGCGTCGGCGGCTTTCCGTGGGAGCTTTAGGTATGTCGCAACCAAGTGCTGGAACATTATTCCCCCCCCCTCTCAGGAACCTAAAAAGTATAACAAGTTTCAAAACCAAACTCAAAATACTTATACTTCAACACCAGCAGTCACAGGAGACATTACGGCATGATACGAGTTGCTTTTAATATAATTTTATTTTTTTATTTTTTTGTGTTGTTTAGCCGAAAATGTTACATGTTTTACAAACAAATAGTCAACTCAATAATAATGTATACCTGCTTTTTCTGTCCTTTCCTCACGATCACACAATGCGTCTGTACTTGATCTGTACTCTGTATGTATATAGTGCTTGTTGTAATTTATTTCTTCGCTTCGTCCCACATTACAATTGCGCGTGTGGTTATCTTTTTTGTCTTTATGTAGCTATCTTATGTTATTTAATTTAATTCCCTTAGTGTACAGTATAAACTTTCAATTGTGTAAACTTGGCATGATCTCCATGGTCAACTGAGGAACTTTCACATTGACAAAATAAACTTCACCTCTTTAGTTATGTTGTATCAAAGTTGTATTTGAATTTATCACTTTTGCTGTATATATGTTGTCACCGGATATATGTAGTTATAAAAGTTATTTTCATATGAATGAAAGGTAAAAAATATATATATATATTTTTATCGCGTTGTACAGCATGGCCATTTTTGTTATTGTCTTGTCAATGTCAAATGTCATTTTCAGCTACTGCCATAGACAGTAGTCAAGATGGCGCCGGTCGCTGCTGCAAAGGCTGCGTTCAGCTTATGATAAGGCCGTGTCGTACGGCTGCGTTCGTGGCCCACAAATGGTCTCGCCGGAAGATCAGCGCTGGCTCTCGGGTCAGTATTATGCTGAGGCGAGCCCATTTCGTGGTAAACTTTAACGCTTTCCAACTTTATTAATATTTGTAGTTTTTAGTTATACTCTTGTATGTAATCTTAGTTTTAAGTTTATCACGAATAAAATGCTTGATTCTGATTCTGGCACGGTAGGCCGCACGCTGCTGGTGCTGTCTTGCCGCGTTGTTGACACATTGCCGCGTTACCAAGTGTGCTCCAACCTTACTAGGTACACATGGTCCGCATTATACCAAGGGCCGCACGCGTGGCACGGTAGGCCGCACGCTGCTGGTGCTGTCTTGCCGCGTTGCCGACACATTGCCGCGTTAACAAGTGTGCTCCAACCTTACTAGGTACATATGGTCCGCATTATACCAAGGGCCGCACGCGTGGCCCGGTAGGCCGCACGCTGCTGGTGCTGTCTTGCCGCGTTGCCGACACATTGCCGCGTTAACAAGTGTGCTCCAACCTTACTAGGTACATATGGTCCGCATTATACCAAGGGCCGCACGCGTGGCCCGGTTACCTTAAGGTGAAGGTTGCTGCATGGAATACCGACCGTCGTTACGTCACTTTTGCGACAATTAATGGTTGCAAGTAAATAGAATTCTGAGAAGGTTGTCTCTTATTTATTATTATTTTATTTTTTAAATATTACAATTAAGTAGGTACAGGTTAATAAAGCTTCACAAAACTACATTCAATTTGACTGTGGAATCAGGCATCAGTTTCATTAAATAATGGTCTTATTTATGTATTTATGTAATATAATCAGTTTTTTTTATACCAATGCTCTTTGTGACTGCAACGGTTTGTGTGACTGCTACATGATGAATGGCATAAAAGTACGAGTGTGGGTTATGAAACGTCAAACTTAAGCAGCTCTCACTCTTGTTTATGATAAAATGTTGTCAGTGTTTGAAAAATAATGTTAAATACTTATTTTACAGGATTTGTGGTATACATCTCATTATGTTGCCACATCCAACTCTATTATAGGAGTGTTTACTATAAACTAATATGATATACATAAATATATCATAAAATTCACACCCGTTTCCCTATTATTTACTCACCAGTACACACAGTATCGTATTCGTAGTGAAGGGGCGTTCATTTTAACATTAGTTTTACTCCCATTCAATTCCATTCACACGTGAAACTCCAATTGACCATACAAATCATACAATCGACTTTCTACAACCTTGGCTATTGAAATTTACATAAACAACCGATTGCGACAGTAAATGTCAATAATGTTTAGCGGTGCACTTGTTATACATATCATTGTGTATCGTACATACAAGTACACCGCTTCATATTGGCGTGGGCCCTACCAATGTAATATCTTATCTATGGGCCCAACAACCTCGTATAAGTCGTATAAAGTGTCATTCTATGGAACTTGCTAACTATGTATATGTAAACAAACCGCCATACTGAAATCATCATTTAGTGACAGTTTAATTATGGCGGTTTGTTTACATAGTTAGCAAGTTCTATAGAATGACACTTTATTAAGTACAGTTGTAGTGCATAATTATTTTCCATCGTATTTTCTTGGAAACGTTCGTATTTGTCATGCTACTTCAGTCAACCTCAGTACTTTTTGTACCGAGACTGACTAAAAAAAAAAAAAAAAAAAAAGCAAACACAGACTGAAACATAATACATACATAGACTGAAATAGCAAGACACGTTCGTACGTTTCCGTGAAAATTCGAAGGAAAAGAATTAATTATATAATAATTAGCCGCCTGGCGTTTGACTTCAAAACGTTGACTGGATTGTCAAATCAAACCTATAGGTGCCTGTTATCGGAACAATAGTTTAGTGCTTACTTATTGCGTGTTGTGTGTTTAAACACTCATTTTATCCGCGCTTTATCAGCCAATGATTACTTGAAGAGCTGTGAAATAACACGACATCTTCACAATGACACCTTAAAGGAAATAGCCAGTCGAACAATAACAAATAACAATAAAATACAAATGGAGCGAGAAGCGAGGCCGCGTCCTCTGTTCGCGGTTTTTCGCGTCTCATTTCTATTGTTTAAAGTGTTTGCTTTATTTATGTATTACTTATTACTTCATTATTTTACTTACTTTTTCTATTTACTTTATTTACTTATATAAATTACGCACATAAAAAAGAATATTTACTTATTAAAAGTATTACATTTAAGTAGGTACCTAATATGCTTAAGTGTTGACAAATTCTATGATCAATACAAATAAAGAATGTGAATATTTATTTATTATATTATTTAAATAGGTATCTACCTAATATGCTTAAGTTTTAATTAAATGTACGAAATAGCTACAATATGGGCAATAACCGCAAACACCGTACATGAAAATTAAGTACTTACATCTATTTTGATCATGTAGTAGTAGTAGTAGTAGTAGTAGTAGTAGTAGTAGTAGTAGTAGTAGTAGTAGTAGTAGTAGTAGTAGTAGTAGTAGTAGTAGTAGTAGTAGTAGTAGTAGTAGTAGTAGTAGTAGTAGTAGTAGCAGTAGTAAAATACTTTATTGTACAAAAAGAAACATAAAACATGAAAGAACACAAATTATTAGTACAAAGGCGAACTTATCCCTTTATTAGTTTTGGTTAGGAATGATTTTTATCAGTTTAATTTTCTACGTTAGCACAAACATATATATGTCGCAGTCAAAAGTGTGAACTGGTCTAAAGAACTTTTAACCGACAAAAACAGGCAAAACTGCTTTTGACTGAGCATGTTGGTCAAAAGTAGTTTTACCTGAAAATCATTGGTTAATAGTAATTGTGACTGTTGCTATCAGTCAAAAGTAGTTTTACCTGAAAATCATTGGTTAATAGTAATTGTGACTGTTGCTATCAGTCAAAAGTAGTTTTACCTGAAAATCATTGGTTAATAGTAATTGTGACTGTTGCTATCAGTCAAAAGTAGTTTTACCTGAAAATCATTGGTTAATAGTAATTGTGACTGTTGCTATCAGTCAAAAGTAGTTTTACCTGAAAATCATTGGTTAATAGTAATTGTGACTGTTGCTATCAGTCAAAAGTACTCCCAGAAATAGGTAGGTTAGGGTTATTTTTTTTTTGCTACGCCCTAAAAACGAAACTGCTGCCAGAAATAGGTATGATTTTCAGGTAAAACTACTTTTGACCAACATGCTCAGTCAAAAGCAGTTTTGCCTGTTTTTGTCGGTTAAAAGTTCTTTTGACCAGTTCACACTTTTGACTGCAACATATATAATATAGTCGATATTTAAAATACGTTGGTCAATGGTAAGACTATACAAAATTGTTATTTGTCACTGTCCAAATAATGTTGTATGTAAAACTTCTACTTGCTCTAATTTCTTTGCACTTATTACAATTTCTAGCCTAGCAACAAAAACTAGCACCATACCATGTTACTTGAACGATCATGTCAAATTCTTAATATTACGGGTACCTATGGCTGCGGTTAGAGGTTCGTTTGACTCTAAAAGCCTGTGCACACTGGCTGCGTGTGCGTGACGTGCACGTGCGCGTGCGGCGTTGTAGTATACAGATCCTTATGAGAGACGGCACACCGCTTGCGTGACGTGTGCGGCTCCAAAATTTTAGCGTACGCGCACGTGCACGTCACGCACACGCAGGCCGGTGTGCACAGGCCTTTAACTCTAGATTTTAAACGTCGCCGTGAAAATTGAACAGTAAAAGTAAGTACCCACATGAGAGATGTTAGTCGTATTAAGATTAATCGTTTTAACCAGTAACTCGTATATTTTTGCACAGCTGAAGGTCTCATTAACAATTAGACGACCTTGTGTGACTGCATCTAATCGCAGAATGGACAGTTTTTGCCTCGCTTTTTACCATCGGGCGTGAAAATTACTGATCATTTAAATAATTGTATAGAGAAGTAACCGCCAAAGATGTTTAGAGACTTAAGAGTCCTTTTAGTTTTGAGGTGTAGAGTTACTAAGTTACAATCTTACGATTAATGGAGGCTCTACTGAGAATTATAACCAGAACTCAAAATGACCTACTGACATGATGGTCGTAATATTAGATCGCCTCTTTCAAACGCGTGGTGTTAAAGTGACACTTATTTTATCACGTAGATAAAGTTATATTTATATCCATAATACGCCTGCAGTACGTCTACCATCAGTTTTGACATTGACATATACGCTCACGTCTACGTAACTTACTCGCATATTAGTGCAAGCGAGATGTACAGAACGTAAATTACGTAGACGTGAGCGTTATGTCAATGTAAAAACTGGTGGTAGACGTACAGATATGTATAAGTAATCGTTTTTATCGTTTGTTATCGTGGACGTCACTTTCTTACAACTTGATATGAAAGATAGTGGGAGAGTTAGGGTGCTTTCCCACTGAGCATCCCTTTTTTTGCACGTACGGTTTTCTGCATAAAACGGTACCCGCAAAAAAGGGATGTTGTGTGGAAAGAGCCCTTACGCATGCATGGCACAATAGACTATAGAAGTGCAGCCATAATATCCTGTTGGGTTATTACCGGGTTGATGATGAAAACTAATACTTGTACCAATATTTTAACTTTATTGATTTGTTACAAACATAATAACAACCAATGTGCAATAAAATATTCAAGACGTCTTCACTCTAACTTACGTACTCGAACTGGCCACTTGTCACTGCCATACCATACATTATAACAATTCAAAATGGCGGGAATCAGTGATAAGTATGAGGCAATTGATACTCTTTTATAAGCTAATCATAAATAAAAGTAAGAATGCCAAAATATAAGCTATTAATAAATAATGATCCTTACTATCCATACCGGATTTCGCATAGATCATACGCAATTTTAGCAATCTAGGGGTTATAGGACGGTGATAAATACATTGAAAACTAGAATTATTTATTTAAATTAAAGTTGTTAGCTGAGGCTTTAACTGCGCATTGTGATGCGGCCTTCGTGAAATTATGAACGCTATTTGGCCGTCGGAGGAGAAACGAATCCGACCCACTACACCGGGTGACTTCAAATTAGCTCACAGGTCGTTTGAAATTCATTCATTCATTTATTCCTTTATAAAACATAGTTTCTAGGCAGGGCGGTCTTAAACTATGCTGGGGCCCCTGGGCACATAAGAATTTGGGGCCCTTTTGGAAAGTAAAGAAAGCGAATTAAACTAACATTTTTCTACTATGATCTTCTATTTATTATATGTAATCAAATATACTATTACTGTCTGTCCTTCGGGGCCCCCTGAGGATGGGGGCCTTGGGCACGGGCCCCGTGTGCCGTTATGGTAAAGACGTGCCCCTAGGAAAGATCCGTCAACTACTCAAGAGCTTTTTCCTTCCATCTCCATGTGCCGGATGATAGATGGATGAGTAGCGTTTTATATTCCTTTGGTTCCAGATCTTCTTCTTCAGTCGGTCCCTCAATACTGAGGACCGTGACATCATATCCTTCTGTTGAAGACCAGGTTCCTCCATAGGGTTCTGTTCCCCGCCAAGCGCATGGCATGGTTCCAGATATCCTTCTCCAAAGTCCTTCATTCTTTGTCTGGCGAGGGCGTAACACATATGATAATACTATTACTTATTTTGTGATAATGCGGTGCTGTGCAATCTGTGGTTTATATTAAAACGTACGATAAGCTGCATATCGCCCTTATGACATATTTTCTGTAGCCAGTCTGACAGAATGACAAATCACGCAGACACTGATAACGTTCGTCTCTCTACCTATATATTTATACACATCTGTGTTAAACTTACATTCTATGCATCTCGCTCATACTGGCTATTAGTGCGAGCAAGATATATACACGGTAGCTTAAAAATAACTGCATTCCTGTTGCCAGGGAGGTTTTGAGATTATACTGAGCAACTTTTAATATGGGATCAATTTTCGCGTTTTCGGGGTGGGCCCCATAGTAAAAGTTGCTCAGTATAATCCCAAAACCTCCCTGGCAACGGGAATGCAATTTTTTTTAGCCACCCTGTATGAATTATATAGTTACGAATAGGTACCTATATCAGTGTCAAACTGGTAGTAGCCGTAGTGGGGGTAGATATGTCGCTGACCCAATATTACAGGGTTCCATGTTTCACTTTTATCGAACTGAAATTTGAACATTGTCATAGAGACATTAAGTCGAATTTCAACTATCTTGAAAATGTAATAGAACCCTGTAATATTGAGCCAGCGATGTGTCACTGGACTTTAAAGCAACTCGCAAACGACAAGTCCACTTCTACCCACGAGAATATGTTTATTATTACTTTTATCTACACATCATACATTAATTATGAGATATTACGTGTAATCACTGGCCTTGACTGAGTATTAGACTGTTACGTGATGTTTCTTATACCTACTGTAGTATATAAAGAGTACATAGCTGAAGCGCTATCGCCGGCGCCTGGTGTAACGTCATACATACACGTACGTCGGCAACCTGTGCATATCTTTTATATAAGTATTTATATGAAGCTATGTATTTTATATATCGTCGTTTAGTTCCCATATAACAAGCTTTATTGAGCTTACTGATGTAAGATTAGGAGCCCGTTTCTCTAAAGCTTGTAACTCGTAACACAACCGGATGTCACTTTTTGACAGCTTTTGTTAGAAAGGGACTTCCAACTTACATGCTTTTGAAAAACGGGCCCTAGGTCGATCTATGTAAAATTAATCGATTGATTATTTATTTATTTTAATTATACTGGAGGGCAGAAATGAGGACAAAAGAGGCAGAGGAAGGCCCAGAATATCATACATGACACAGATAAAAGAATGGCGCTGTAGCCACTCATATCAAGAAGTAAAAACGAAGGCCCAGAATAGGCTGGAATGGAAAATGCTGGAGCAACAGAGGGCCAGGCCCTCTTAATATTGATTTATTGATTATTTATCTGTTTAAACACGGACACTTAAATAAACTTGAAAACCTTACCAAGTTTCTAAAAATAATACGTTATTAGTTATTCCAAGTTATAAACATTCTATATGCACAATTACATACAAATCTGTTTAGTCGTTTTTGCATGAAAGAGCAACAAACTCCCACTCCACATTTTGACCCTAATTTCAATCTCTCTCTCTAACTGCTCTATCATAGTCAACCATAAAGCAGGTTGCCTACGCCTGTCTTATCAACATATCTACACTTGACACATATAAATGTATGTGTGTTACATTATATACCAGTTATCGTGACAGGCTGGTTTGCGGGTCGTGACTGTGGCCAATCAGAGACGTTTGTTATGTCACCTGTAGCCTGTAGCGTACAAGGATTTCAGTATTTCTTAGTTATTTTCTACAATAACTTACCGCAAAATGTGCCTACTTGCTCCCCACAAAGTAATTGTGATCCAAAAGCTAATAATCGTCTTTATCTGTCATTTTGACTTATGTATTTGTAAGAAAGGGATAAAACATAATTTAACTAAATCAGGCCCGTCAAGTTTTATGAATAAGGGGGTATACCTATAGCTAAAGTTGACATCTAGCAGCGCGAGTTTTTCGAACTACCCGCACTTGGTCTCGTTTATCAAAAATGTTGTCCATAACGGGTAAAATCGTGAAAGTTTAAATCAGCACTGTAAATAAAATGACAAGAAAGTGTGTCAAATTAGTGAAAAACACTGAAAAACGTGACATTTCATCACATTTTCCAAATTCAGGGACCTTGGTGTGTTCACGACGCACAAATTGGCCGCGCACGAGCATGCCTCCTTGCGACATTTGACCACATGCACGTGTTGAAACTGGGGATACTTAGGTGCTGTTAGTAAATGTTTTAAAAAACCGGACAAGTGCGAGTCGGACTCGCCCACCGAGGGTTCCGTACTTTTTAGTATTTGTTGTTATAGCGGCAACAGAAATACATCATCTGTGAAAATTTCAACTGCCTAGCTATCACGGTTCATGAGATACAGCCTGGTGACAGACGGACGGACGGACGGACGGACGGACGGACGGACGGACAGCGGAGTCTTAGTAATAGGGTCCCGTTTTTACCCTTTGGGTACGGAACCCTAAAAACCGGGCAAGTGCGAGTCGGACTCGCGCACGAAGGGTTCCGTACCATAATGCAAAAAAAAAACAAAAAAAAAAGCAAAAAAAAAACGGTCACCCATCCAAATACTGACCACTCCCGACGTTGCTTAACTTTGGTCAAAAATCACGTTTGTTGTATGGGAGCCCCATTTAAATCTTTATTTTATTCTGTTTTTAGTATTTGTTGTTATAGCGGCAACAGAAATACATCATCTGTGAAAATTTCAACTGTCTAGCTATCACGGTTCGTGAGATACAGCCTGGTGACAGACGGACGGACGGACGGACGGACGGACGGACGGACGGACAGCGAAGTCTTAGTAATAGGGTCCCGTTTTACCCTTTGGGTACGGAACCCTAAAAAGGACTAATTTTTAGAGATGCACCGGATATCCGGTTACTATCCGGTATCCGGCCTATCCGGCCATTATTTTACTATCCGGCCGGATACCGGATAGTGACATATTATCCGGCCGGATACCGGATAGTAACATTGCTTGATTTCGGAGTAAACAAATTGGATTTCAGAAACAGACATGGTCATAATCGTACTTGTTTATTATTTTAAAACAAGTTAAACATTACACTGACTTGCACGTGCACTCATTTCTAACCTAGAAATATGGCCACGCGGACGTTCACTAGGAAACAGGTCAAACCAGCAGAATGCGCACCTGAAAAACCGAAATGTAGGTATAGTTCCGCTGGCCGAATATTCGGCGGCCGGATACCGGATATTCGGCCGATGGTCAGGCCGAATATCCGGTATCCGGTATCCGGCCAAACAACTATCCGTTGCATCTCTACTAATTTTGAATCGTTAGACAATAATATTTGTTGAATTAGGTGGGACATGAGTGGACCATTTCACTTGCAAAGCATTATCAATAGGGAATATTACGCAAAACTCTGCGTAATATTCCCTACCACTACTACCACCACAAAACCAAGCGCCACGACCACTATCCATCACAATCTGGGGGCTACCGCGAAACAAGAAAATCGAAATTTCGTTATCTAACCTCTCTATCACTCTTGCATATTCGAGCGATAAAGAGGCAGATAACTAAATTTCGATTTTCGCGTTTACCGGTAGGCCCTTGTTAACAAACCGCCTTGATGCATCAATGTCATATTTTATTGTCTGTGAAAAGTTGTAAAAAAAAAAAACAGTTTAAGGCACAATATGTATAAGTTACTCTATGGGTTACTAAGCTAGCTTGGTGCTGCACTCTGGCGGCAGAACCTTGCAGTAATAGCTTATAATAGTTATAATTTAGATATGTACATATAATGTATATTTGGGAGAGGTGTATATATTCTAAAAAAAAGACAAGTAATTAAGCTCTCCAGTGGCCATGACTGGATTTGAATCTTCTTCAGGTTTTGCAGCTATCTCCATAAAGCTTATTTTGATCTTTAAATCGAATGTTATTTAGACAAATATACTATTAACTAAATAAATGATTCTGATTTCGTGTCACAAAATTTTTAAAGACCCAACCTTCCTTCTCCGTCGAATTACTTTTGGCAGAGCAGTCGTGGTCACGTTGAACGACGAACGATTCTACGCCAGTTCTCCCTGGCAGGTGCTTCTCTGGCATATGCGTTAAGTGGGTGGGTGTTAAGACCCAATAGGTGTCTTAATTATTTAAAAAAAAAAATATTTTATTAATTAGATATCACGAATAATATTTAGGTAGGTTTTTTCAATCAAGCAAACCAAGATACGGTATAAAGGTTTAATTTAAAGTTAAGAATATCTGACTCGTTGGACATAGGTAACTAACATTGTTCCTTATTGACCACGGAACCCCAAAAAACGTAATAGGGACCGACAAATCCTGAAGCAAATTACAATATGACGATAAACGCCGTGCCGCGGCACTTAGTAAGATTTCCCTCACGGCGGTTCTGATTTTATTTGCAAACTGACGTACTTAGATAAAAGGTAGGTGTCTAGTTATCTGGTATATGCTGTTACATTACAATGTCATTTTAACTTAGTAAACAGTTAAATGCGAATAAAAATGTATGCCAGACGTGTCATATTTTTTTAGAACCGTTTATTTGTGTGTTTCTTTGTTTTTTAATCGAGCTGAGGTTTTGCACTCGTGTAAAGTCATATTGATACTATGTTTTCTCGCATAGAAGTATCACGTGTAGGTCTAGCACATGATTGGCGCGACAGTATCTGGCAGCGAGATAGACTACCCGTCTATTTCTAACTATTTTAATAAAAGAGTGACGGGTAGTCTATCTCGCCACGAGATACTGTCGCGTCAATCATGATGTGCTAGCCCGGATGATGGTCCTATTTGTCTACGTGACAGCGTGAGAAATTGTCTTTATCACGTGAATAAAGCCTTAATAGAATAGAATAGAATAGAATAGTTTTTTATTAATACGCCTCGGTTTGACTGAATGTACGATTGGGATTTTCTGAATCTGTTCGTTGTCTCTACCAAGCATTTTCGCTACGTGATTGGGTAAACTGTGCTACAGAATACGACATAGCACTACTAGTGTAGCTTAGTTCTGCTGTGAATGAACTATTTCGAGGGGAGCGATCAAAGCCGATAAGTCGAGATATTTTTTCATTCAAATTAGAACTATATCACAGAATAATTAATAGTACTACCGTACAGAAAGGAAACTTCCTACAAAAACGAAGTTTGACAGCGGTTCAGGGTGGAATCATGCTGTCCCTTTCTAATATATGGCACTATCCCTTATGGCTATTTAGGGTTGTCAAAAATCAAGTGATTATCTTATCTGTGGTTGTGCATGCAAAAGGAAGTCAAGTGGTGCCGACCCTAATAATTGTTCAGAGCAATGCTGAGCCGAGCGGAGCCGAGTTTGACCGAAGTCAGGAGTTTCGCACCCCTGACTATATGTAACGTGCGTGGAGTTCTTGTTTGAAAAAAAAAAACTCGACTTATCGGGTTTGACCGCTCACCCCTCGATTTAGTAAATCAACGTACCTAACTATATTCGTGTTTAGTTGTTTCTAGGGTTAGCTACTTCTTTTAAGTCTTGTCATTAGCCCATTACGTACTGGGGCCCGATTCGGATTTTGAAATAGACATCTATTAGACATCACCAAGATACGATAACGATATGTTTAAGATCTAACCTGTCAAATTTTACATTTGCGCGATTCTGGAGATACTGTTGAACGATTTCCACAGGATATGACTTAGAGATCCAATTCACATCTAATAGACATCTTACTCTATCTAACGTAAAAGTGACATTGGTTGCCCGAATTGCGCTGCAAAAGAGAACTAGTTGATATCTAAACTATAACGTATCTAGAATGGATCTAGTACGTGTCCTCTCTTGTGAATATCTTGAAGTTCGAATACGGCAGTTTATATCTCTCACCGTAGTCTCAGTTAGGATATCTAATCGGACAATGTGAAAATGTAAATTCAGCAATATTTATTTTGCTTTTGAAATGTTTATACCTCTATTAAGTACCTTACAGGTTTTGTATCACCTATCATATACTTAGTTCACACTTCATTACTAAATACCAACATCATATGTGCAATTGAGCATATTTATACACATAGTCAATAATAATCGTAACTACATAAGAACCTAACTATAAGTAGGTACACATAAAGGCATCAGTTGTAATACATATTATAAAAATGTGAACCGTAGGCACTCGGGCGCATATCAGAGCAAACATCACTCATGAGATTGCAAAATCAGAATCTTGTCAAGAATGTCGTGTGTTTTATCTTATTATCTTAATGCTAAAAGATAAATAAGAGTACGGCATAAATGTTAACCTACATTGAGGTTATAAAAAATATTTAGTTTTTTATTATTTTGTGTTTATTTTGTGATGTCATATTGCGTTTGAGGAAGTTGATGTGATAGTAAACAAAGTTTTTTAATAGCCGTGATTATAACGTTCAAGCATTCCCTCATTTTCTTAAGGAAATTTATGGTAACATTCCATTTCTAACCGCAGCTGCACTACCAGTACTGAACGCGTCGCTGTCATTGTCAATTTCCATAGTAAAATGAACAGTATTGCAGCTGCAGTTGGAAATGGAATGTCACCATAAACAGTAATAGCACCGGCCTCAATGTCGCAACAGTAATACTGCCGTATTCGAACTTCAAGATATTCACAAGAGACGAAACGTACTAGATCCATTCTAGATACGTTATAGTTTAGATATCAACTAGTTCTCTTTTGCAGCGCAATTCGGGCAACCATTGTCACTTTTACGTTAGATAGAGTAAGATATCTATTAGATGTGAATTGGATCTCTAAGTCATATCCTGTGGAAATCGTTCAACAGCATCTCCAGAATCGCGCAAATGTCAAATTTGACAGGTTAGATCTTAAACATATCGTTATCGTATCTTGGTGATGTCTAAAAGATGTCTAATAGATGTCTATTTCAAAATCCGAATCGGGCCCATAATGCAGTCGCAGTTGCTTTCCTAATATCAACCTTTAGGCTTTAACACATTCGCCGCTGAGCTACGGTCGTAGCGCTACGTCGTAGCCCATAACATGGGTTTCCTGGTATGTAGCGGAAATGCTTCCTAGAGGCAAAACAAACGGACCCATTCAGCTTCAGTATGCGGACGGCCGTGCGTGATTTGTTAGACAATTTTCACAAAAGCATATTTTCCGAGTAGCGAATTTTCACATCGCATTTTATCACGATCGCAAATTTCATTAATCGTCTTTTTTAATGCAGCGATTTTTCATGTAGCGTTTTTCAATGCTCGTATATTTTACCAGTTGATCATTATATCACAAGCAAATATTTCCAGTACCTAGGCTTTTCCCCCCAAAGTGTACTATTTTCACGAACGTCACACTAAACTAACTTAATAGGTAGGTTAGGTTCGTTAGGTAGCTTCAGATGCCCGAAGGGCAAACCGCCCAGAAATAGGAGCCCCGCGTAGCGGGGCTCCGTCTAGTTAAGTTGTAAAGGAAATATTTTATTGAAAAGAAAGTTTCGTACGTTAGACTCTTTACTAATACTAAAAAATTCAGTATGGCAATTAAAGTTTCGAAAAAAAAGGGTACTGGAAATATTTGCTTGTGATATAATGATCAACTGGTAAAATATACGAGCATTGAAAAACGCTACATGAAAAATCGCTGTATTAAAAAAGACGATTAATGAAATTTGCGATCGTGATAAAATGCGATGTGAAAATTCGCTACTCGGAAAATATGCTTTTGTGAAAATTGTCTAACAAATCCCGTGCGTGCCCGGGATCGCGGATATATTTGTAACCTATATCCGTGCAGGTTTCGAATCGATGAAATGACTCGAGAAATACCTTAAGATTGCTATTAAATTTTTTGACAACCATATTCATAATGGTTTTTTGACTTTCATATTTAGAAACGGCTACGATTTTTCAAAATCTCGCTAAGCTGAAGCCACTGCACCTTAATCGGCTTCAACAAACGCACTAGCATCCAAAATCGTGACTAGACGGCCATTCTCAACTGAATCATGAATATTGAGCGAGTGATTGTTCCATGGCGTGCGCCACGATAATATTGTGTCGTATAATTATGGTGTTTATTATTATTTATTACTAAATAAGTAGGTGTTTATTTATTACTGAAATAAGTTGCTTGTCTTCGTCCTCGTTGAAGCTGATCCAAGATTAAACAATCAGTTAAAAAGTTATTTATCCAAAATTTCAATTTGCCTTACATACAATTAATTTCCACCTTAGGCCAAAAGTATGGACACAATGTTGTTTTTTTTGTAACTCATGTTTATTATATTATTATTATTTTAAATTGGTAACCATTGTAACCAACTTTCATCAAAAGCTTAAAAATACACCCTTAGGTAATTAAAAAAAATCGAAACAAAGATAAAATATAGAAATTTGGAAAAAGTTACATACCTATCTAGTATATTTTAATTGCCTTACAAAATGTTGAATTGGCAATTATCGTAACCAGTTTTTAGGTTTGTTTTTTAATTGTCATTGAGTAGTATAAAAATCCAACGCATGAAAATCAAAATCAAAATCAAATGAGATTCAGAGTTTTTTAATTGCCATATAAGTTTATTTCCATACGTTTGGCCAGGAGTGTGTACATATTACCTACATACCTGGTGTGTGTATACCTAGTAAATATGTTGTAGTAATAGCCACAAGTAATAGATGAATGATCGTACCGTAAAATACTTTATCTACACACATATCATAAACTCTCCATGATGCCTTCAAAATCCGTAAATAATGCCCCACATTACGATAAACTGTTTTGTTACAGCAAATTTCTTATCTGTGAAAATGTGGTAATAGCTTCATTACTATATCAAAATCGATTTGGTAATGACATTCAAATTTCGAACATCTCTGAAAAAAAAAGCAATTTGATTTGACCCCTATTCTAATATCAGTCGAGATGACGTTTTATTCGAAATCAAATGGCAATTGCATACAATATTGACAAATCTCGCTTGTAAGTTGGTATCGGACGATATGGTAATCGACCCCGACTCTAGTTTGTCTTTGAATTAAAAAAAAAACTACGGATGCGTGACATGCGTGAAAAAAGTTTTCATTTGCCGCCATTTGACGTACAGTTTATCTTTTAATTAGTTTGTAAGTAAAAAATAATTTGTTTTGTTGCTTTTAAAGTAACTATAACAAAAGTTTCGTGTAAAATATACGATAAAGATATTTCGGAGACGCCATCTCATATCCGCGAGTTCCGCCAGAGAGGAAAGTGCCCCAATGTCGGCTGTAATATGAGGTTAGTGAATATATCATAGAAAGTTTATAATATGTGTGTAGATAAAGCAGTGTATGTAACTGTACATAATTAGGCATTAAAACACTCGTGTGATACTATTATGAAACTCATTTCATTCGTTTCATAAACCCACACTCGTATTTTAATGCCTTTCATTATGTAGCAGTCACATAAACTACTATAGTTAATCCTTAACGTGCGTGCGGAGATGACACGTCCGCTGTCAAGGCTGTCATATCCGTAACGCAATTAAATGTCAACTACTTACTCGCTTAATGAGCTCTTGGAAAGAGACGCCACATCTGCTGGCTATAGCCATCGCTTCTTAGAACTGCAAACTATAGTCTGAAGTGTAGTGATAGTGTGTAAATGCATCTATAAACATCATAATTTGGCCTGTCAAATTAGATCCAAAAAAGCGTTTTGAGGAATTAATTCCCAGCAAGCTGGAAATCATTTTAATACCTTATTTTGTTCCTAAATGCGTATAATCCGAGTTTGCTCCATTCCATAAGCGAGAAGTGGAAGTGGGAGTTGGAAGGGGTAGACCTCGGCGGACTTTCTCTGATCAGATCGGGGAAATCCTGAAGAAAGGCCAGGTCAAGAGCACCCTAAACCGGCGAGCGTGTATGAGGAATGTTATGAAAGTGAAGGAAACGAAAGAGGTATGTCAGGATCGTAGCAAGTGGAAATCCGTGATCTCTGCCTACCCCTCCGGGAAATAGGCGTGATTATATGTATGTATGTATGTATGCTCCATCCGGATGTGGATATCCAGGTGTGGATAAATTTTGGGAGCCTTGGGAGATACATTTTACTTTGGATTGACAAAATCACTCGATGTAGAAGGAACCCACCGTCAAACTCAATGTCACTACCAGCAAGGCAGCAAGGTGAATCAGACACTGGTAAAAATAAATTCGGATTTTAACACGATTTTACCAAAAAAGGTAATTCAAAGTGTCGGCCATTTAATACAATGTTTGATTACGAATTCATATTAAGGTACTTTTCGGATCCTCAGATATAATTTTTTTATTATAATTAGAGCAAATTTTTCATCGGACGTACCGTTTTTGAACTACAAGCAAAAAACTGTAAAAGAGCAAAAAATTTGATACTATTAGGCCTAAATGGCATGTCCAAATATCACCGATAATCGCATGCGATTTGCAATACTTTGCGGCATTGGGTTGACTGAATGAATTCGTTGCTTCTACATAGCCAACAATTATCTAAAATGCATGCCATTTGGTACAACGTCTGTAGAAGCTTTTTGAAGTTTACGGTCCGCGATAAGCGCCAGAGTATGGAAGTGATTCCATATTATTCTCTGTCGAGTCTGTCGCTTGCCAAGTCTCTGAATATTCAATTTGAGAAATGACTGATGGACGACTTTGACTAATTTCTTAGCTTGGTAAATTATGAGGTGTGCCATAAACAGTATTGTATCGTATTATGTAAATTATTTACAGAACTAAAATTCCAACTTTTATTTCAGAGCCAAATGACTATAGGTATATCAACAGAACCGTTTTCGTTTTTATCTACTGGTGTTACTGTGGCATCGCATAAAAGTTTAAAATTAGAGTCAATCCAAGCTGTCCAAGTGCTATAGTGCCACTATAAATGTCAAAATCCTATGATAATTACGTTTCTAGTAGCCTTTCCACACCGTCTCACTGCAAAGTCGATTAAGCTAAGACTAGTGCTCTTACGTATCACGATCATTCGATTCGGCCACCAAAGAAGCATTTTTGTTTTTAATTCCGCCTGACCCACGACCGACCGGCGCGCGCGGCGACCGCTATCTGTCAGTCTGTCACTATCAGCGATTGTATGATAAACCTCCGCAGTACCGCGTCGTGCCTCGTCGCAGCCTCACGTATTACGTTACCCCACGTTGCAGCGCGTTAACCGCAAACACTTTAACCGTACGCGTAATACGCGAAAGTTTAACTAAAAGTTCCAAAGTGATTGATGCTGGTGACGTTTTTTAGGAGTGATGTGATTTGTTTTGGTTTTTTGTTAACTAAAGGTTTGATTATTTAGTTAGATTACTCGAAAAACGTTACGAGCATTATATGTAATTGTGTTTTTCCGGATGAGTAATGATAAAAGCTAATATTTGATATAGAAGCTGTAGTCAATATAAGCTAACTAAATTACATTCATTTTTAAGAACAATGTTGCACAGATAATTACAAATTAAGAGACATACATATATGTATGTAGAGACAGTTGGACATATATTATAGTTTATCTAACTGAAATAAGCTTTTGATTATGTGTTTTCATGGACTCTAATTACATTTTTAAAAGTGCAATTTTCAGCCGAAAGAAATCTCGTTGTCTATAAAGTATATTTCAAAATTAATCTTACTACATCTTAATTACCAATAACTACCTTTTTGCTGGTTGCACAAATCATCTGTCATTCAATTATTTCATTCAATGATAAACATATTAATGATTTATATATGAGACGTGTGATTCACAAATCAAGTTTTTTACTGGTATTACCGGTATACCTATAGTAAAATTTGTAAATAGTAATAGGTATTCACTGTTCAAACTTTCATTTGCATATGAATTTGAGGTATGTTTAGCCTTCACAGCTATAATTAACTTACAAAGAACATGTAGAACCGAGTATATTTAAAACCAATATAAATAAGTTTCATAAATAACCAAGTAGAACACAAGCTTGGAATTAAAAGTGACGGTTTGAGAAATAGCTTCTGTTCAGGCTCCTCGAGAGACATCATACTTATTACCTTCTTCATATTAGTTTTGGAGAATATTTTCAATTCTTGGTACCTTTCTTCATGTGAACCAAGTAAACCTATTTTAGTTAGATATGAGAGTTTATTATTTCCTATGGCATATGTAACATGTCACTGGATGACATATAAAAAGAACAACTTATATTTAGAATTTCGCCCTTCCCAGGTACTTCGTCTGACAGGATCTGACATAAATTTATGAGAGTGAATGATATGCATTTAATGGGTATTTAGGAAACTTCATTGTAATTAGGTATAGGTAAAAAAACTGTTCTACGAAGCCGGAAAGTGGCAACTTCCTTTAGCGCAGCGGCCCGAAAGATGACGCTTTCCGCACGGAGAACAGAAACAGATCATTGCTTACTGGTGCATTACAAAACTAAATAGTTTTGTTGACTTAGTTTCCTGAGCCGGATTACCCTGAATACATTTCAATGCTCAGCAATCCTCAATTTCAATCCTTTACCGGGATTCGAAACCGGGGCCCTTCTGGCTGTTAATGAATGCTAAAAACAGAAAATGTTAATGAATGTTAAGTATTAAATTCTAAATTTAGTCACCAGAAAACTAATACAAGAGCAAATAATAAACTTTCCGCTTCCTAAGATCACTCGAATGTCATTCAAAATGGCCAATTGTAAAAAAACTCGTTTTTGTATCGGAGGCCGTGATTGTCGGTAATTTTATGAATGAGTTAACACTAATTGTTAGTTAATAATTATCAGACTCGCTGGAAATTTTACATTGTCAATATTAGTCTACATAGATTGTTATTACACCCTTAGCCTCTGCTAGATGAATGTGTAGTTATTGACCGACTTTCACTATAGAACCACAAACAAATATGGTTCCATGCATTTTGGATGGGGTTAAGGATGTGACGGCCAGTTTATTGTTTGGTTATTAAAAGAATTACAAGCTAAAAACATTTTTCATGCAATTTTTTTAAATGCCCTTAACTTCTATAATAATAAAACATAAAAAAAATCCATCGAAGGGTCGTATGTAGCTGCGGTTGATATAGACCTAATTATCTTAAATATTTTCAATAATGTTAAGGAGATGTTAAGGAGGAAAACAAGCACTACGTTTGTATGAAAAGGAGATTTCGCGCGGCTTCCACTTTCGTCTTAACCTATTGTATCCCTATGGTATTTTTCAAACTGGGTACGATGATAAGTAGATGTCATCTCCATACAATTTATAACCTAAAAATGACAAATATCGCAAAATTTTATTGAATTGACATCTATCATCGTACCCTTCCAGTTTGAAAAATACTATAAACAATTTGCATTGTTTATATGCAACGTGCAGTGCAGGTGCACTGGAGTTTACGCTACCAATCGAGAGATGTCGTGCGTCATCGCTCGTGATTGGCTCTCGACGCTGATTGGTTATTAGTTTACGTTATGTCATTTTAAACTACTTTACAAAAGATGTCCATTCATTTTTACTGGCGACCTTGATAAAACTTCTAGTATTATTTGTCGAGAAATCTATGGTTGCTCTATTGTCTATTTTTTATTCATTTTGTTTTACTAATTGACACATTTTGCATCGAAAGGTTGGCTGTTTTTATTTTGCTCTCAAAACTATCAAATTTTCATATGTAATCAGAAGAATGCTTGGACATAGCGTACGCTATACGAGCCCGAACACAGGGTAAATCACTGACGCTAAAACGGTCCGTGACCGGGCCGAAGCGTTACACAGTTTTCTATGAAGAGCCACGGGACGGGACGGAGATCAGACGACACTTTCTATAGAAAAGGAAGTGCCGGTCGGCCACCGGCGAACCGCGGCCGGTTCCGGGCCCGGGCCGTTCTAGCGTAAGTCATCCTTAATTCTGTTTCGGAACTCATTTAGTTATGTTTTTTTTCCTTAATACATAAAATTATACAGAAAATTGTGTAAATTATCTACCTAATGACTTACTTTGCTTTATATGCTTCAAAATACATGTATGCTATGTCACGATTGTTAAAAAGCCATCAACAAGGTAGGAAGATTTTTTATTGGCGACTTGTCCTAAGACAATACAGCCTCTCTTAAAGAATCATAGCTTTTTATTTAGCCTTGTCATATCGCTAGTCAGGTTTTTTACTGATTTTGTGAGAACTCATTTAAGGTCGCATTGTATTTGTATAGATATGTACAGTCAAATAATTTAATTTCCAACCCATTTCGTACCTTGTCACAGTGACAAGCAAGTCGCTAGGGACCTCATACTATTGTCACGGTGATTAAAATACAAGATGGGTAGGAAATTAAGTTCTTTAACTGTACCTACTTGCATATGCATGGCTAAATAGTAGCCTGAGAAACTAAGTCGACAAACATGTAAATTTCTTTTTTTAAATTTTAATCATTAAAATTTAAGGCATTTTTTTTTCCTATTTTGTTACCATCGACGTTTTCAATAGTTCAGTACTAGCTTAGCCTGCGACTCCGATGAGACTCAAATGAAACTTATCAATTCCAAATTCAATCGCAAATCAAATGAAAACCCTTGATTGAGCATCGGCATCAACGTGCCTTCTTTTTGCATACCTAAAGATATATAAGTACATAGGTACCTTTGTGAATAACGTAACGAAGTTACACTGCTTATACCATCAGGCGGGCCGTATGCTTGTTTGCCACCAACGTGGTATTAAAAAAAACACTGACAATCAAAGTCAACACGAAGTTAGCAAAAATATTTATGTCAAAACTCTTTTAGAAATTTGTTCGTTTTTTAAACGAACGTCATTCTCCAAACTAATTTGAGGCCGAACATTTAAAAATGTCCGCGTAAACTAATGAATCCTGAATCAAGCATAACCTTATTCCAACTGATTAGTGGCTATTTTCGCATGACTAGAACTATTCGTTCAGGGGTTAACTAGTTACCGCCAAACTTTTGTCCACAAATCACACCAATTTCGGGACAATTGCGTCGGAGGCCGGTGATGTAACCACACGGAACGATAATGCCGGATAGTTAGTTGTACTAGGTTATGCCCTTGAACCAGTTTTAGCTGCATTTTACGCTTTTTAAATATTAGCAAATGACTATCACTAGCTATTGTTTGTTTAAAATCATCGCAAATTAGCGTTAGGTTACCAAATTAATCAATAAGTAACGTAGTGGCACCGACGACCAACAGGAACCAATAACCGACAATTTTGTTGCTGCAGCTACTGCATGGTTTGCCAAATTGAGAATTCTTTTTCCTAATACCCTTATTTTATCGGATGAAATATAACAATCTCGGTTATTGGTTCATGTCGGTCATTGGTGCCACTACGTTAAATATTTTATGTGCAAGTGAGTTTCCTTACTCCCATGTACTTTATTATACATAGAAAAGTGACTCAGAAAAAAATAGACCACAGCTCTGCTTTCGACACAGTTTACCAAGAAAATTTCTTAAGCAAAACATTTCCATTAGAAATGTCAAATATATTATTAACAATTAACATAACATAATGTTATGTTTCGTAACATAACATAGTAAACGCACGATAACTGAATTATTTAAAACTCTTGGAGTTCCCCAGGGTTCTATAATAGGCCCTGTGTTTAAAATGTAAAAAAAAGGTACTAGCTAAAGCTATCTTGTCCTGATAGGAGTAGACATTGTAATTTCAACGCTAGAACCAACTTTAGATAATTTGGGTTACCCAAACTGAAATCAATCAATCATTCTTATCGCCAAGAACGTAGGAAACTTGAGATTCTTCAAGACATAATCAAAAAGTCGGCCTAAAGTAAAGTAAGTTTTAGGTAATTCCTTTGGTACGAATTTTGATTACAACTCTGAATATCTTGGTGTAGTGTAGCATACAATATAAGCGGAAGGCTTCAAATGATACGAATAATATGTTAACTTCAGATACAAAATACCCATTACTTTCCGGAGGGGTGATTAAGTTTTTTTACAGTAGGAAAATCCAATTATATTATCTAATTCGGTATTTTCTATCTACTGCCAGATATAAATATGTACTAAATCCAAATAATCCGATATAATTAAGGTTTATCTTTATTTGCATTCCTAGCTAGTTTTTATTTCCACGAATCACGAATTTTTGATATATCTCTGCTGTCATGGGTTTTATATCAGTAAAATACGAGTAAAGCTGTTTATTGATAAAATAGTTTTTTTTTTAAATAATAATCTTAAAATAAAGTTCGTCTGGATGTATCTTACTAATAATTAAGTAATTGTTCCGCGATGGGTAAAGACATACAATATGGTCTAATTAACAAAAGAGGATGCCGAAGATAATGTAAAATGCTCCTGCATTTTCTCCTGAATCCTGGGCTCGAAGAAATTCTAAGATGAAAGAGATTCTCTAGTTCAGCGGACTCTTAACTACGGCCCGCGGGCCGGATCCAGCACGAGAACCTGTCACTTCGGCCCGCTAAAATAGATTCGACCCACACAATCCGGCCTGAGAAGAGGAAGCCTGGACGTGGCCCTCAGGTCAAAAACTCTGGAGACCCTGGTCAGTAACGCGGACACTGTCGAAAATTTAATCAAATATCGACCTTGTCGACCAACATTTGAGCACCATACCGCTGAAATGATTGAAACCAAAAACTGTAAAATATATTACTGTAGTTAAATATTTGCTATGACGCATTTAAGTAAGTACTTACAATTTTTTTTAAAGATAACAGGTATGTGTCTAAACTTCTGGTTTAAAGATAACTAAAAGCTAATAGGTTTATCATTCTGACGATAAGTGTAAATCTGACGAGCGATAATATTTCAGTGATTGTGAGAAATAATGATAAATTGGCGACCATGAAACGTCAACGCGTGAAATATCTTGAGTATAGTAACAATAAGAACGAATACGGAATAAAATATGATGAGTACTTAAAACGTTAAACTCCCGTAAGACTCAATTTTAAAAAAGTAATTCAAAAACGGGTCATTCCCGTAACATTACGAGTAGTCGTAGCCGTAGTACGGTTAAGGAATTTAATATCAGTACCATTTCGTACCTTGTCAGTAACAATAGTTTGAGGTCCCTAGCGAATGAAAGTTCATATTCATTAACTGTATGGAAATTAAACTTTGTATTCGACAATTTTACTATTATAAACTCAACTTATTCCTAAATTATTTCAACATAAATAAAATTTATGTTATAAATAGCATTACAATCTCTGCAGTACTTATCAGGATGAAGACTATAATATTGAATGTTAGTTCAATATTTAATAGTCTTCCATGTCTCAGTTGTTCCATGGACTGTGTAACAGATGATATGAAAAGAAAACAGGTGAACGATGAGATGACGAACAACAGAGAAGTGTGGAGGAAAAAGACATGCTGCGCCGACCCCAAGCGGGCCAAGCGATCAGAAAAGGGCAAAGGGAATGATGATGGAATACTGATTCACAAGGATTTCACTGTTTTTGGAAAATGAATTTAAGTCTCAAGTATCATTGCACATAGATGACGCTAATTTTAAAGGAATCTGTGAATTCTCAGCTGTCGGAATTAGTTGTAACACTTGTAATCGGGCCGTAGTCACGTTCCGGCACTTCACTCGCGGGATCATTATTAAGCATGAAACTTGCAACTAAATAACATGCCTAACCAATTGATATACTAGGTATAGGTATTGTATTATTGCGAATCTATTGAGTTGAGAAGCAGCTGGATACTTTACCGATGTTCATTCATACATAATTAGGTACTAGGTATGTGAAGTGTTCAAATGCCAAATAAAATTAGCAGCAAAGATCATTTTTAGTTTCAAATTGAAATAATTAGAATAAAGAAATATAGAATTGGATTAGTATATTCAGGGGGATAACTGAATTAATTTCCACGGCGCTTAATAGGTATTCTTTGAAATCGATATGTAGGCCATGCTGATTTACTTTCTTTATAAGACCAATACCGAAATCGCGAAAAAAATTTTGGCATTCCCTTAGAAAAGAAACCATTGACATTCAGCCGAAGTGTATGGCACCCCTTTTTAGGGTTTCGAAGTCAACTAGGAACCCTTAGTTTCACCATGTCCGTCGTTCTGTCAGTCCGTCTGTCCGTCCGACGCTTTGTTCTGTAATCGTTAGTGCTAGAAAAGCTGCAATTTGGCATGGATATAATCAATTATGTCGACAAATTAAGTGGTAAAATAAAATTTTGAAAAACAAAAGTTTTTCGGGTACCTCCCCTACACGTAAAGCGGAGGTGATTTTTTTTTCGCTTCAACCCATCTTCGACCCTATTACTATAAGGAGTTTATAGAATTAAAAATTTATAGAGTGAAATGACTAGCAAATTGCTGAATTACTTATTATTTAAATTTAGCGCGTATTTTAATTACACTATCTATTTTAAATAAGCAAATAAATAAGCAATAAATCTATCCGTTTATTAATAACTGAAACAATAAGGAGTACCGAGTAGGTCAACTCACATTTGCTTGCTCCCATGTTTGCCTGTTATCTGACAGGTGATGTTTGTTATCGTGTGCAACACTAGAGCATGTGTAGACCTTAATATCATTGCACTAAGGTTGAGGATCAGTCAGTTAAATGTGTGGCTGGTATCACGAAGGCGCCGCGACCATATCTCTACTCTTGGTGTTTTCTAAATTTGAGCACTGTACGTCTAGGTGATAGCGTGATAATAACCGTGTCTCTTTCTATCGCGTGGTGTTAAAAAGTGACACTCGTTTTATCATTTGGATAAAGCAATCCATAATACGGTCTGCATCTATATATTCAATAGTGGTCAATGAACCTATTAGTCAAAGATGTCTACCATTTTCTAGCTTTTACAAACAAGTATCTATATGCAAAACAAATTAACTCTCGCCAGGATAACTCCAGGTATTTATGTAAAATGACTCAATTCATGCATACGGTGTATAAAACCCATGAACATAAAATCAATGACGACTTTGAAATTTACAATTACAAATACACTTTATGTATTTTCTCCAGTTTTGTGGTTTTAGATTTACGGTATTTAACCTCAAAGCTGATATTTATACATATACAGGATGATTCATGAGACGTGAGCAGGACTAATCCTGCACACTCAGTAACTGATAATTGATCGATCACCGTCGTATTTAGGTGAAACAACCACACTTTTTCCTATTTTTTAACTTTTTGGTGAGGGCAAATTTAATCCTCTACAATCATGGTCACCCTACAAGACCTAATTAATAAACATAAAACCTCTTTAATTTTTGATTACGAAGAAAATAAACTGTCAAACTTGAGTGAGATAAGAGTTTTCAAAAGTAACCAGACCGCGATGACAGTGGTGACATTCAATTTGACACAGAATATCGGTAGTTTAGTATTCTAATTTTAGGGTGACCACGCATGTCGTAAATAAATTAATAACCTTTTTTTTTCAACACGACTATAAAATTAACGTTAACCTCACTAATACTGATACGAAAGTGTTGCTTATAATTTACGAAATGCGCAGTATTAGTCCTGCTCACGTCTCCTGAATCACCCTGTATAGGTACTTATAATTTAGGTACAGTCACCTGCAATAATATGTTAACTCTTCGAAGGCCGCAAAAATATGCGACACGCTCTTATGGCTCTACAAATAATACTCTCTCAGATATTTTTGCGGCCTTCGAAGAGTAACATATTATTGCAGGTGACTGTACATAGCTGACGTGTTTAGTCACCTTTATTTTTTTATTTGTTTAACTTATTAGTCAGAAAATATTCTTTCGTAAAGACGGAAAGTCCATAGAAGCGTTAGGTTTCCTTAAATTTCCTTGTCAGGGCTAACTGTCATAAATAACTTGAATCAGTTTTTAATGTGGTTATCCTGTTATACAAGCTTAAATTTCTGAGGTAAAGGCCTAAAGCTCGAAGCGTCCAAAAATGGCGCGCTTTTTTGCAAGGCCGAAGGCTGAAATTGGATAAAAATTATGTATTTGTAGTGTGTCAAACAGAGAAAAGGCAGACCAAAGGCGGGACATGGCAGATATCCCTACAACAGACACTTAGAAAAGCGTGTACGGTCGAGATCAAAAACGTCTTTAGAACTTTTACAAGCCAACATTCCGGAAATATATTTACACGACCTTATTGTCAGTGTCTTAGAGAGGTGTAAATATATTTTTGGAATGCTGCCTTGTAAAGATGTTTGTAAACTTCAACTGTACCATCACGCTCCGCGATTGTTGCGCCATTTAGGGTCCTAGCTAAATTGGTTGTTCAATACTTACGCTATAGAATTTCCAATTTAGCAAGAACTTTAAATGGCATAACAATCCCGTGTGGTGACTGTACAAGACGTCTCATGTACTCTATTTAGGCTGTGTTTCTTCTACAGTCTAGTTTTTCTTGTCATGTCTTGTTATATTCAAGTTACAAATTCCGGACTAATAATTCCTTAAGATTCTAGCTCACTCAATACCACACCATTGTCACATAAATGAACTAAACTGTGGCCACAAAAGAGGTGTTATAAATCTTTAAAAGAACAATGGTATTCAGAAAAACATGGCCGAAGATAATGAAGTAAACAATGTTTCTAATGATGCCAGTTGCGACGGTGATGTACATAATGCCCGGTGACAAGAGTGGCATTGTGCCACGTATGAGGATGTACTAAAATATAATGTGGTAGATATTGAAGACGAGGTAAATCGTGTTATGTTTCGTTAAGAGGTATTAGTTGAGATGTTCATGGAATTGGTTTGAAGTGTTTGCTGATGTTATAGTGTAGATTATTGGTGTTTAAGGACATTTTTAATCTCGTGGCGCGTGGATTAAATCTCACGTCCTTGTAAGTTTAACTTAAGTATACATATTTTATCAATAGAAAAACTTTCGTTTACAGAATTCCTGATTTTAACTGTTTTTTGAAAAAAAAAGGGATATAAGAACTTTTATTCTGAAACATAATATAGGTATCGATAAAGATATTTGAAAATTGTTAAGTTGACGTTATTTCAGTTGGACTATTAGAAAATCTATAACATTTAAAACTTTCGCGTTTTGAACACATTTTAACTCACATTTATAGACGGGTCTATAGCGAATTTATTAAATTACCTATCCTTATTTACCGACGTTTCGACACAGGTTTCACTGGTCGAGGTCGCGGCTAACTGATTACAAAATCTTTTCAAATCTAGGCCTACCTATTTCTAGATTGAAAATATAAAAATCCTGTATTTAAAATCATTTTAATTTTTTTTCGAAAAAAATGTTTTGCAGTAAAATCATTTCGATTATCACTATTGCCCAAAATTATGGAAATAATCTTTTATGGCAATAATAAATCTGTAATATTTGTGCGGCCTTCGAAGAGTAACATATTATTGCAGGTGACTGTACTTGCCTACTTACTTAGACATTGTTGTGATGGCTGGCTTCAGTAGACGTGGCTGTTTGCTCGTCGTGTGTACACTGCCGTGTTTGGGGATTCTCGGAATTAACTATGACATCTTCATGACTGCAAGAAATACATACTTAAGTGTAAATCTCGATAGCAAATGTTCTATGTTCATCATCATCAATGAGAAAATCAATTACAGATTGATATTATTTCTGGCTACCTACCTATGTTCTTACTTATATTGTCCGGTCCGGTTTTTTATAGCTGTCTTTCTCCAAAGGTTATCCGATATCCGACATCGGATCGGACAATGTGAAAACACTTTAACATTAACAACTTTAATTATGGTACCAACCCCGAAATCGGAAATAGTATTTCTATAGAAAACTTACACAGATGATTTGCCGAAATGATTGAAACATGATTTATTTCGCGAAATAAAACTGTAACCCTAATATTAGACACAACTTTAGGGAACTTTATCAGTAAGTTCTTACCTAAGTGCCTAATACCTTATCTAAGAAGGTTGGTCATGATAGTAGAATACTATCGTTGTGATTGATTCAAAAGATTATTAAATCATTAAAAACTACGCATTTGGGTTATCGTAATTAATGGAGACGTTGTGCCCAATAAATCGGACGATTAACTAAATACTTGATCATGACGACTGTTTATAATATAAAAGCTGTTATTGATAGTCATCTAAAAGATTAAGATCTCACTACAGAATGCTTAGTATCGATTTCTGATCATTCATCAATTAAACAATTACAAAATCGAATGAATTTCACTGAAAAAATGTAACCAGTCGTACGAGAACTAGACTTTATTATAAAAACATAACTGAATCCTATTGTAACTTGTAACACTGTTGTTGGCTGAGCCCACAATGTAAACCGTTTAAAATTAGCCCACGAATAGGGCAATTTGAATAACGCTGGACATACAATTTTCAAATTGCCAGCAATCCTGAAATAAGTACAAATGATAGTTGAATAATGTATACATCAAAAAATGAATAAAGAGGTATATTTTCATAAAATATATGGCTCTTTTTACATAATCTATATGATTTCAGATTTCAGTGTTGATTTAATAAAAGAAAGTAAGAGAAACCGGCTTTGACATTTTATACTTTTAGAGATGCCTCATTATTTTTTTTTATACCACTGTGAATGATTAATAATGTGCGTTACACCGTTTTTATGTTTGTCGGTTTGTTACGTGTTCTATTAGCAGTGGTCCACCAAGTGTAATGCAAACAAAGATTACTTTGAAGTCGCGGTTACTAACATAGTTCTACGTACTACCTTTGAAATCGAAGGTTTTGTTACCGTAATATTACGGTTACGACGCCCTAATACGCTTATTTTTATTAGGTTATACTGATTTGTTTTTATTGTTAGAGTTTCTGCTGTTATAAAAATGTTGAAAATGTCCTTAAAAGTAATAATCAATATCGATTTATTTTTCTCTTAATAATTCAATTCGACGTCTCAAGTCCATCCTTGCAAGGCCTTGATCAACTCACACATCGTCTCTAACAAGTATTTCGAGAGTAACTAATCTAAATAGATTAAATATTACCTTATTTACCTCATCATTTATCACGTTCAAATCGAAATGCGTACTGTCTGTGGTTTCTTTGGATATGTTCTTAACTTTGGCCTTGGGAATTACTTTTCTCACTTCGTTTTTAGTTTAAGTAAATAAAACAGCACTGGCTTGCGTAACATCTTTAGTGGCATTATGGTTTTATATTATATATTCTTATTTGTAAAGCATTTTCAATGTCACCTAGTACATAAACGATTGATCTAAAAAAATCACACTGGTGATATTTCTGTTTTTTTTACGTTATACCTTTTTTCTGATCACCAAATCGTTTAATAGAGGGCGCTGTTGTGTCAGTTTCTCCTATTAAGTATGACGTTATCTGTAGGAAAGTTTATATGAACGTCTAGAACGCGCTATATGTGTTTTTATTCTCAGTTAAAATGCTACTTGAAATACAACCAAATGAACTCTTATTGGATTTTGGCCATAGATACAAACACTACTATAGTATAAATTATCTCAGATGATTTTTTCGGGTTCGGGTGCTAATCCGTTAAACAAAAGCCTTTGTTTCTTTTAAGAGCGCTCTACAGCACGTGCCAAAGCAACCATTTCGTTTAAAAAGCAACTATCGTGATAGTATTAAGGTTCAAATTCATGGGACAGCTCGTTCAGAGAACAATCAGGGTGGTCTTGTTTTTGGAGATAACAAAACGTGTTATCTCCGTTATGGGCTGTTTCATGAATTTGAACCATATACATAGAATGGTAAGTTTGCTTTTTAAACGGGCTTGTTCCCGTTACTTATGTCGGGGCTATTAGCAGTAAGTAGTGTAACCACTGCATAAAGGAAACAATACCTTTTGTTTAACAGATTAGGGTCCGAGCCCGAAAAAATCACCTGAGATAATTCATACTATACCCTACCCACGAGAAAGTATTTAGAAATAGGCTTCTTTACTCTTTTTTTCTTTCGTCAAAAGCTGGAGAATATAACATAAATGCTGGAATCCAAATCTTGATACTGATTGTAAAATTGTTGAAATTGAAATAAGACGAATGATAAATGACAGAACGGTAACACAGTTGCCACGTGGCAATAAAATATTTACTTGAAAGTGATTGCATAAATTCCAGAGATATGACCAATAATGACGTATCTCTGGAATTTATGCAATCATTACCTACATTGACGTACCTACATTGGATAAATAGATTAAGTTGTGCCATAATAATCGCAATCTAATAAACATTTTCACAATGACAACGAATCACGTTTATATATTTTACATTATTTATTAAGGCTTCCTCGAGAAAGTAATGGCACAGAAATGGTAGCCTACCTAAATAATGTAATAAAAATGACTAATCATAAGACGGTCAAACACAATTATCTAAAAGGCCAAAAACAAATGAATGACGTATAATATTAAAAAGTAACACAAAACTAGAAAAACTTTTAACAGCAAGAATCCCAAATCTGACGTTACCCAAATATTTGATATTTGAAATGGTGTTGATAGCGTTATCATCACATCGGGGCCGCGTCGCCATGTATCATCATTCATCATCCGTGATCTCGACGTGATTGTAGACATCTATGATTATGATAACGTTTGTTACTACGTCGTCTTCTAATATACCTTACGCAAGAACTTATCTAACGTCATATTTATTGTCATTCTTACTTAGATCTTCACCATTTACAGTTCCATCTTTAGCCACGTCACAAATCAGAACACATACACGTGTCACATCAATAACTGTTATCTCTTAATTAAAAGCTTAAAACGTCACTACTGCATCAATCATATCATAATCTATTATGTCTTGAAATTACTTAATAACTTTATCATCAACTTTTTTCCTTAGCGTGTCATCGAAATCAAACAGTATTATACAAGTGATTAGTGAGTGAGTTTTACAAGTGTTAAGAACATGTGTGTGCGAAGACTGTGAATTAGTGAAGATGATAGTGAGGTAGCAGGACGCCCCCTGGCGGATCGTCGGAAACATTCCACTTTTTAAAATAGTTACCCAGGGCCCGGAGCAGCGCAGAGACTTCTGCAAAATGACCAAGGGCCCTAGGAAAGTCAAGCTAGTCATTGTAGTCAACAATAAGAAAGAGTGAGTATACATATTTTTATTTTCTTTATAGATAGTAAGAATCTTAAAAAGGGGCGTTATTTTTAATAAACATTTAAAAGCTAAAAAGAAAATTCTTAATTAATTTCTTCCTTTTTTGCTGTTTATGAGGACAATAGTTTTTTTTATATTATTTATATACCTACGAGTAATAAGTTATATAAATAGTTAGGTGTATAAACACTATAGTATAGGTAGGGCTATTTACTACCAGGTAAACTTTTTGTCTTGAGGTGGTGGAGAGAAAAGTTCACCTATACTCGTAATAATAGCTCCACTAAATTGTCAGATCATTTTAAATATTCCAATTATAGTTTACTGTTTCTATGTCCTTTGCCTTTATATGTAACATTTTCTAATTGTTACATTAATGCAGAGACAATCATCGAGATGTAATATTGCTTTCTGTATATGTTCACAATTAAGTATGTACTCGTTTAATTACTGCACTGTAATAGTTAAAGTGCATAGTTTTGTAGATATTTACGATTGTACTGTACTCGTTAACTTAGACTAATCGTCACGGAGAGAGACACTTAATGAAACAGAAATCAAGGTCAGACTGATTGATTACTGGAAAAACGGAAGATTTTACTATACAAATGAAGTAAATGATCTAATACGGATATGATGGTTGCAATTTTATCATTATCACCTATCATGCGTCTATGAGATTTTTAGGTTTCCGTACCCAAAGGGTAAAAACAGGACCCTTCTATTACTAAGACTCCACTGTCCTTCTGTCTGTCACCAGGCTGTATCTCATGAACCGTGATAGCTGAAATTTTCATACCTATAGATGATGTATTTCTGTACCCTCAGTGGGCGAGTCCGACTCGCCCTTGTCCAGTTTTTTTTATTTGTCACTGAGCCACTAAAGTTATTATCAGCTGAAATAATTAATTAACCTCAGTGATAAGTTGAGATACCTATAATTAATTACACGTAAATATTTCACAACTAATTATGATTGTCGTGTCGGTTTTTCCTCCGCGACGGAAGTCAAACGAAAAACTAATTAATTGTTGATTTAATTTAGAATCATATCGTTTAGGAAATATTTCTTTGATTATTAAAAGCAATTTAGTCATTATTGCGTCAGAGTAGGTGAATCCCCATGTTTAAATATTTATCGGCAAAATAATTAGATTTTGAACGCGAACTGTAGAAATATATTATAAGGGAAATACAGAATAAGAACACTAAGTGGCAAGTAGCTTATTCAGGACTTTACTTAGACATTGTGAAACAGGCCCTAAGTATAATCTGCCTGATTATTGTTTTAAATCTTATTCATTTTGAGTCTTTGTACAACGATAATATTTAAATAATAAGTATAAACGTAATTATTTGTTTACTTCACCTTCTAATCTTAATTCATCTGAGAGTAAACTTAAATAAATTGTTTGGTAACAATACATTTTATCATAATGTGGGTAGGCTTTACCATAAGATATGATCATCATATACCTATTTTAAAATGTCTGACAATTTACTTCTCCAAGTTACTAGGCATATTAGTTGCTAGACATTTCCGAGAATAAGTACAGTCACCTGCAATAAAATTACTCTTCGAAGGCCGCAAAAATACGTGACACGCTTTTATGACTATACAACTAAAATACCTAGTGTCAGATGTTTTTGAGGCCTTTGTTGTGTAACAATTATTGCAAGGTGACTGTACAAATGACCGGGCGAACTCCTTAAATGGACTCAATTATTTACAGATGTTCCGATATTTAACCATAGTACAGTCACCTGCAATATTATGTTACACAACGAAGGCCACAAAAATATCTGACACGATCTTATTTGTAGAGCCATAAGAGCGTGTCACATATGTTTGCGGCCTAGGGAGATAACATATTATTGCAGGTGACTGTACAAGCTTTGCTTAGTTTGGGGCTGGATTGATCTGTGTAAGATGTACATACATATAATCACGCCTATTTCCCGGAGGGCAGAGACCACGCATTTCTAAGATTTCGTCTGACATTTATTTATTTATTATTTAAAATCCCGCGATATTTTCCGCCCTGTACCTTATCCGATGGTGACATAATTTTGCAGCATGTGCATGATTAGCATGTTCATCGCTGACGGTCTTGAGTCCATCCGGTGAGCGAGGCTATACGTAATCATTAGCGCTCATGCTAGGCCTGATTGATACGCGATTATACCATGAAGCTGTCATGTTATTCTTATTTACCGGAAGTGTTGGTCTTATACGTACCTACATATATACATTATTTACTTAAAGATGAGGTGAAAAAAGTAGGTAAAAGGACAATGAGTAATTTTGGTCCATATCCTCAATACTTATGAAACCTATGCCAAATGATAGCTTCAATGCTATCATTTATTTCATACTATGACAGTTAAGTCGAAGTCGCGGGCCAACATGGTCTTTTTTATATAAATAGAACCCAGTACGGCAACGGTTTCACCATAGTATGTTTTATTATAATAGAAAGAAAACGACACGTTATCATTTTATTAGGCAAATAGGGACTTGTTGAACAAAAGTGTCATCGTTTGAGGAGTACAATCTATGTTTTAATTATTTGCTCGTGTTACAGGCCACACCCGGTATATAGCTTTTTAAAGCTTAACTAAACTGCTACTGAATATAGTATTTTATGATATACCTAAGTACATGTAAGTATCTTATTCTAATACACAAAGAGAAAAATGCAAACAACTAACTTTTACATTCTGAAAAGAGTTATCTAAAATAAACCATGTCGTGTTATGTTATAATTTGGCGGCGGCTAAATTGAGAACGACCATTGATTAGTTCCAAGGAGATGTTGCTGTAAACTTTAAATTGGCCCCGAGCACATTCTGAGGAACGTTGAGTAGTGTCTAAAATATACAGGGTAGACTAGCCTAATAGCTCAGAATGGAAAGTTAGCAACAAGAGAACACGATGACCATTGCAGAAAAAACTACAAACTGGAGACCAAATTGATAGTAAAGTAAACAAACAAGTCAATTAAATAATCAAAAATTATTTAATTTTTATTTAAAGCATCTACAGATTTAAAAAACATAGGAATAAATTAACTGTAAACTCACAGAAAGTATAATACTAAACTTAATTATAAAATCCCAATTATAAAAATCACCTCTGCCTCACTTTCGTTCTACAGTCAGCAGCAGAAGTTGCTAAGCGGGCGAGGTGTTCAAAATGATCTTGACGCGACTTTATTGTTAAGAAAATAAGAGCGTGTCAAGATAATTTTGAACACCTCACCCGCTTAGCAACTTCTGATGCTGACTGTACGTATATATATAAATTCGGTTGGTGCCTTGCTTTGTTTGGATTAACTCACCGGAATGAAACAACCAAGTTTAAAACTTGTGAATCAGTTTACATAATACCGGAAAAGTTTGCTAAGTTATTACTCATTAGCTTTTCCTAAAAGGTATGTTTTGTTTGAAAAACCTTTATGTACATATACTACAGGTGTATAAATTATTTCACAACGCATACTACAATCAGCATGAATGGCGGCCTTATGAATGGACGCATTATATGCAAATCTGTTATCGCATAATCGCCTTAATTGTCTTCGGTAATAGGCAGAAGATCGCTTGCATCCGCCCCGGAGGTGTCTTAGATTGTCCTTTAATTAACGCACTGTGTAAATATAAAAAAAAATGCGGTTTTAATTTGCTGTTGGATTTTGAACCTTTTTGGAAAGAGAACTAAGTATATTTTAAGGAAACATAATTGTTTTATCGCTTCTGAGATGTTTAAATTGATTATAACCCTTAATTAAAGGCAGCTAGTGTTAAGGTCAACGTGGATAAGACCGTCTATAAGGGAAAACCGTCTACAAGCTCTTTCGTCGCTTTGAACTCCACTCCCAGAAAGTCGGTAGAGCAGAAGGGGTAAAACTCTTCCTAGTCTTCCTTCCTGACTGTGTCTGATCGTTCGATGTTAGCAAAGACATATGTAACTTCGTATAAGATGAATAAAGTCTAAGGAAAACACGTGCCTCGGAAATCAAGAAAAAGTCATTCTCGGACAGATGGCGCACACACCTTTAGCCTATGCTCGGCTAGATGGCGTGACGACACCGTTTCATATTTAACAATTTTAACACATAGATATCAGTGAATGAACATGGGTCAAAATGATATAAAAATAATAAAATCATTTATCCATTTATATAAATTTTTTTGATAATTTTATACGTTTTCATTTTGAGTTTTAGTCGTGTGTCGATAGATGGCAGTAAATTTACTGTGACTACAAAATTTACTATGACAGGACCCCTCTATACTATCTATTCTCTTTGATGTTAGTATAGGTAGTGTCTTGACAACCTCACGCCGGGCCTACGGCCTTATAGTTCTTGCCTTTTGACGGTCTTCCAAGCAAGGGTCGGATACCGCTATTTTTTGTATGGGAACGAAAACGGTATTTTTTCTTTCTTTGTTAATTATTTCATTTCTAATTGGGCAATCTAATAATACCAAGTGGTTACCTAAAAACACAACTGAGTCCTACATTTGCACTATAAAATAATTCGAAATATATGGTTATTTCGAAGATTTTGCGAAAAACCGGTTGCTATCCCTGCTTCCTAGGCATTTTATATAGTCTTCTCCACATTGACCTTATAATAGTTATAGTTGATGGTGTTGCAATGTATATTCATTGAAAAAAACTAGAAACTGATAAAATTACCTAAACTATTTTTTAATGTAATCATTTTATTATTAGTTTATGAAGTCTGAAGGCAAAATTGGTCTTAGGAACGTGTGTCTAAAATTAAATTGTCAATTATTTGATGATAACTAAAATGTACTTCCATTAAAGTTTTTTGTAACCACAAAATCTATTTAAAGCCTGAATTCGCCGTTATAAAAATAATGTGATATAATAACTGCGGCCTTGAACGTAGACAATGCCACTATAATGTTTTATTGTTTAGTTGTGAGTGTTATGAGTGTCGAATTCGGCTAGCTCCTTTAATAACACCACAATTTTTAAGACGTCCTTTCCGTATGTTATGATCAACTTTTAATAGTCACACGACCCCGCCGCAAAAAGGCGCTCTCATACAATCGAAGCTAAGCCCTCAAATAGGGTTGCCAACCGTACTATATTATATAGTATTGTAATATATTTTGGCTCTCTGTAGGTACTATATACTTTTGGAAAAATATATAGTACGCTAAAATACTATATTTCCGATTAAACGTATATTACACTCATGTTTAGTATTTTATCTGAAAGTACTATATTTTTTTGGAATGTACTATATTTTTATTCCTTATTCTGGAAAATACTATATTCCACCAAAAAAAAGTTGGCAACCCTACCCTCAAACGACATACTTAAATTACATGAATTTTGGCATGAATATTTGCGTAACTTGAATCCTTACTTGAATATTAGAGCGGATAAAAGTTTCATAATTAAGACTTCTACTCGAATATCTACGGGTAAGAAAGGAAAATCAATATCATTTGACATATGCCAGTCGCTTTTCGGTGAAGGAAAACATATTGAGGAAACCGGACTAATCCCAATAAGGCCTAGTTTCCCGTCTGAGTTGGAAGGAGGCAGGAGGAGGAGGAGGAAGGAGCCATCTGACGGCTGTCGCTTTCGTAAAAACTAGTGCCTACGTCAAATCATGGGATTAGTTGTCAAGCGGACCCCAGGCTCTCATGAACCGTGGCAAAATGCCGGGATAACGCGAGGAAGAAGAGATCTAGAAAGGAAAATGTGGACTACGTTTGTTTAAATAAGCGGTCGCAGTCGCACGGGTCGTCTACTTTCCTTTTAAAAGGATGAAATGACTATTGGTGTGTTAATAAGCTGTAAACGACCGGTTGGAAAACTGTAGTTTTAGCAGTTTTTGCAGTGAGGATGACGGTAGCGAATTAGGTACACAGCGGTAACTGGACGACACGGAAGCGTTCACGGTAATGAGCTCTCGACGGCCTTGTGCGTCGTGATTTGATGACGAAGGCTGTGATCTGTCACAGTGGGGACTTGCTGAGCGGTCACGGAAAATATAACGGTCAGTTAGACCAAACCCTATTGTCACCGTTAAACCTATCGTCTCTGCTTCTTTTTTTTCTATTAGCCTATGTGTGTGTCCCACTGCTGGGCAAAGGCCTCCCCTCTCCCTTTCCAATCCTCCCTGTGCTGAACAAGATCCCGCCAATCCCGCTGAAATGCATCCAAGTCGTCCCGCCATTTCTTTCTCGGTCTGCCTCTGCCACGACTACCCTGGGGGTGCCAGCTAGTGGCTATTTTGGCCTATCTGTCATCATGCATCCGGCAGACATGCATGTATGCATCGTCTCTGCTTATGTAATTTTTTTGTTTACAATAATAGGAGGCAAACGGGCGGACGAATCACCCGATGGTAAACAATTACCGTCGCTCATGGACTAGCAAGATCAGAAAGCTTACAAATGCGTTGTCGGAATTTAAGATGAGAGTTCGCTCTGTCCTTGAAATGTTTGTTAGGTGGACAGTTGGCAGTTGGGTATCTGGCAATGGCTAGACGGCATTCTGTACTTCAATATACCTATCATCATTACTTTGACTTGATAGAGATGCTATCGAAAATCACAAATAGGTGTAACAATCAGATCTATATGCGAAAAATGATGTCATTCTCCATTGATAACTGCCTACGAGTGTTTGGTTATCAAGGCGCCATTCATGATAAAATCATCATCATTTTACTCATGATACCTAAACACGTTTTTGCGAGTCGTAAATCATAACTCACGATGGCCAGGACAAACTTAATTATTAGCATATTATGTCGCTTTGGGTTTACGTTTCATTATTTGAGGGGTTTGGACGGTTAACCCACCACGCTCGTCCAGTGCGTGTTGGTGAGTGGATAGTAAGCCTGCTAACTAGGCTTGTGAGCGCCGCCGTTGACGTACTAGATGTTCTTCCGCCGCCGCTCTGAACCAGTACCCTGTCCTGGCACCGATTGTTCCAACCCGACGGGCACCAATATTTCGTGCGCTCTAAGTTGACTGTACCTAGTTACCTACACAATAAAGTGCACGACAGTTTAACGTCTCATCGAGGACGACGACTTTAACAGAGACTGGTGGGAGACTTGGGAGGGCATAGGGATACGTGGAGAAATAAGAGGGAGGCCTTTGCCCAGCAGTGGGACAATATAGGCTCATAATAAATAATAAAAAAATATGGCGCTTATGTCCCACTGCTGAGCACTCATTTTATAGATACAGAGGTCTATGCCAATATTAAAACAATATTTTCAAAAGACGTCAAGATCGAGCCGCCATCTCCACCGCCATCGAGGTCTCCTTGACGCTGCACTACGTTTGATGCCTATTCGGCAATTTTCTTGGCCCATGGGTCTAATCCCCTCTCAAACATGGAACCAGGCAGTTTTTCTTTTTTTCTCAGTTCTTCTTCTTTATATTTAAGAGCTGTGCTCTTGTCGGTGGAGCAATCTCCAACTCGTAATTTTTTTTCTTTTTATCAGTAAATCTATCAAAAGTAAAGAGAAGATAAGGAGAAATATGTCATTTTAATATACCTACATAATAATATTTTGTGACAACAACGTTTTTCCTGGCACACAATGTTTTAAAATGTAATAATTTAATTTCAGTATAATTTCGTACCTTGTCATAATGACAAACAATGAAAGTCGCTAGGGAGCTCATACTATTGTCACTGTGACAAGGTAACAAATGGTACCTACTGAAATTAAATTCCTTGATCGTCCAAGCCGGCAACAATCCCAATCTATCGTCCTTGGCCAGCATCTGGAACTAGAATTAAAATTCCTTCGCGTGTCTCCCACTCATATCGCTAATTACCAGCCAAATAGAGGGAGCTTTAATTGGAGATGGCCACGGATTTAGAGATCATTATGCTTTGACTGGTTTATATAGGACGCAGTATGATCACGTACCTACCCATTTATACGTTTTAACTGAGTACTTAACATCTAATGTAGGTATAATATCATATTTAATGTGTTTTGGCTTCCTTTTCGAGTTCAGTCGCTAATAATTTTTATCTTTATTCAGAGTATACAGTAGAATAACATTCTCTTTTTCCCAATTAGGCACATTGATAACAAAGTCTTGTTTTTATGGTGGTATAGATATTTTAGCAGTTGTTATTAAAAATTAACCTAATTTCAAAACCTCTTTTTCTAGTGATTTTCTCGTTAAGATCAATTGTGAAGACAACAATTCGTCATAAAACATCGACATCAAAAATATGGGCCATATCAAGTCAAGTATCATGTTCATATTCATAACACTACTATTAGCCAAAAATATAAGATCTCCAAACTAATAAACCTGGCATTACAGGGATCTAACTATTCTGGTTGAATCATAGTTGAGCTAGTTAATTAGTAATGTGTGTGGGAACTGGATCAGAATGCCCGCATGAAATTATAGTGATATCAGGGTAACGATGGTTATGGCAATGGCCTGGCATTGTCACAGTAACACCCCATACTTATGACATGTCATAGCGATTATTACAATTTAGCTTTATTTGCGATTAGTAGTTTCATTCATCAATAAGCATTTATAAAATTTCAATTATGTAGCTATCACGGTTCATGAGATACAGCCTGGTGACAGACAGACAGACGGACAGACAGAGCCCGACTCGCACTTGGCCGGTTTTTTCAAGTCTTCCCCCTTGTTTTCCCTTTTCTTTTATCTTCTCTCTATAGCCAATGATACTTCGAAAGACCATGGCGCTTGACGATCGATCCAAAGACCACGCGTGATTCCTTGCCGCCATGAGTTACCAACTTTTTTTTAAAAGTTTTTAACTAGTTCTCTCTCTTCTCTCCTATTTATCATCAATGTACTTGGAAGTGGATAGATCATGGCGCTTTACGATCCAAAGGCCACGCGTGATTACCGTAATGACGGGAAGCGATGTTTCCGCGTGCGATGACCATCATTATGCCATCTGCATCAGTGCATGAGAACCCTTACATCACACAAGGTCACGCACGCCTTTCGTCCTTGTAGGGTACGTAAGGTACGTAGGGTAGTAATACCTGGGTCATACATTTTTCATTTCTCATGCCCTGAAAGTGGCTTTTTGTTTATTTATGAAGCGGGCTGTAAGTGATAGGTTTCTGCCCTTAGGGCATTTTACTTTTCAATTACGATTTTTTACGATAAGCAATGAAAACTCGGTTTCGCATAGATTTGTTGTATAATTACTATTTTCATACATAGCTCCCGAGTCCATAACGATCCTTATAGTAATAAAATCTACTTAATTGAAAGTATCCTTAAAAAATCTATAAAAATCCAAAAAAACCTATGCTGTCGCTAATGAAATAAACTAAACTAAGGAGATTTAAGATGCACTTAACGTTAATTTGTCGAACAAAAAAACACGATATATCACAAAAACAATCTAGTATAGTCCGATTAAAACCGTATCTGAACAACACCAATTATTAGCATGCATGCATGCACGTGTAAACACGTCATCGTTACATGAAAAACTTCACACACAATCTCGACAATAGATGTCGCTACCGTCGTGACGTCACAAGGCTGTCTGTTACATTGAATGGAGCTTTACTCGTTACAACTTATCTGCTATCGTAATCAACGAGATTTCTACCTTATTCCTGTGTAATTAGATCTATTATTAATACATTTAGTATTTGTATTGAATGCATGGATATTTTCTCAGCACGCGTTGACGCACTATGAAGATTATCTTTTCTTTGGAAACGTTACGGTGGTAATTATACTAATAAGGCTATTAGACACAATAGGATGTCTGGTTACTTTGAATTTTTATGGTTATTAGGATTGTATTTAACGCCATCTGTTGTGGGGAAAAATGCTTTAACACAAGCTTAGCCACAAATACGTCAATAGGTACTTTCACATGTCCAGCTATTTTCTTTCTATATTTCGCATTTCTTAACCGATTCTCGTGAAATTATAGCAAAAGTGGAAAACTAGGTTAAAATCTTATTATAAATGCGAGATCCATATTTTGTAAAATGTTACAGTTAGGTATACTTTGTACCTATATATTTATATCTTTGCAATTTTATTTAACAATCATTTTAAATGATCAAAAAGCTATGAGTTATCGCATTAACAATCAATTGTTTAATTATTTTCAATTGGTCAAACAATTATTTAACAACAATCAATTATTGCCAATTTGACACTTAAGCACCATTGTTTAATAATCGGCCCCAATTCATCTACAGATCGTACCGAATAATAATTACTTTCGTAACACTAGTTTGTTTACTGTCAATCATTTATACAAACGGGTACACACCTACCACACATGTAGCTGTCACACATAAAAAACGATTGTCACCGACAATTGGATAGCCGACCCTTCTGCAGTCACTATCACATATATCGAAACACCTAAGGTGCTTATAAATATCTTAACACATTTGTATTCTAAGCGTTAATCCGATATTTTTCGGCACTCCTAGGTGCATATATACTTACCTACTTGGAACAAATAATAACCACTATTATATAGTTATCTTAGCCTGGTTAGAGGCGTCGATCAGAAGTATGGATGGCCGATACATCAATATTGTTACAATACTAGAACTATGAAATACCACCACACGGTCGGGCTTCGTGCATTTTCGAGCTGAGAAAGCAGGGTGGTGTAACACGCCTTGTAAACTAAGTGCGAGGGAGTTGTTGGAGTTGTGTGTAATCTAGTGCAGTGGCGATGCATCAATTATACCTGTTCGGCATGCCGGAGTCAATTTGAATTGCTTTTTGAGGCCTGTAAGATAAGGCTCAATTATCTTACATCAGGCAAGCCGACAGGAATCGAGTTCTGTAGCCGGCTCCACGCCTCGCCATTGATACCGATACTGCATAAAGCTAGAATGTTGTGCTAATCGTGTACGCATGCGGTAGGCGCGCACCCGGCCATCTGGTTTGACCAGGCGTCACCCATGACAGTTAATCGTAAATTCAGCATACAATGTACTTAGCGGGCAATCATGCGCACGCGCTGGGGTAAAAACGGCGTAAACGATATTCCTTGTAAACGTTTGTGTAATTGCACTTTATTGAAATGGCGTAAGGTCGAAATTTGTGTACATCTTTATACCCAATTGTACTTAAAGTTGACCAACTTTTGATAAAATTATTTGTAGAAATAGCGACTTTATATTCGAATTTAGAAGATTCAAATTGTGATGACAGTTTCTGGAGTAGTCGAACAACAACAGTTGTAAACTGAATCTTAATGCAATTGAATAAGGGCTATATTTACAAATAGATTGTAAATGTCGTCTGTTAGTGCGTTTCTCTCTTAAATGGCGGTTTGGCCGTTAGATCGAAATTTAAATTGACGACGATAGTTGTATGACAAAATGGTTGATACAAGTATCAAGTTTAGTGAGACCACGTACTATGTGCCAATTTATTTTGCTATAAAATTGCATTAGGTACCTACTTTAAGATTTAATATCAGTCGAAACGTAGTAATTAATAACATATAATATTACATTTGATTTTAGAGTGACCATTCAAAGGGATACAATTTATAGATAAATATATAATAAGCTTACAATCGAATAGAAAACCTGGGATATTTGTCATAAATATCAAGCTTTGACGCATCTCTACATAAATATATAGGTACTACTTAAAGAGAAAAAATACTACAATAGTATGACGTCACATCTAATATAGAATACGTCCTTTTCGAAAGCTTATAACCATTAATATTGTGGCTATACTTCCCTCTTAATAAATATATGAATTGCAACTTTCACCACACCATATTACAGCACTTTGCTCGCATACATCATAACAACCGTATGTTGGTATCGCTCTGAATCAGCGGTCAAGGGCGACGCGTACGCACCTTGTATGAGCTTACAAGTCGGGCCAGTCATACAACTCATACTACATGTGTGGAAGGTTATGTGAAATGTTGCTTCTAACTTCTAAACTAGGAGAAAGGAATTTAAAAGTTTCAATCCAGTGTTATAAATTTTATTTTAAATTGGTAATGAAAAAAGGACTTTATGAATTCAAGTTGTTGCCATTGGAAATTAGATTCTAGGAATCTACATTAAGATAAAGATAAAAAAAATAGTTTATTCAAGTAGGCATATTACAATGCGTTTATGAACGTCAAATAAAGCTACACTGGCTCCAATCCAACACCTCGAGAAGATTTAAATCCCCCCTCATTATTTTCATATTTCATTAATTGCATAGTCAGAAGAAGATCGTTATTATTTATTTATTAAGTATAAGCCTATATGGTATCCCACTGCTGGGCAAAGGCCTCCCCCTTGATTTCCATTCGTCTCGGTTTTGAGCAAACTCCGCAACAAGATTACATAATAAATAAGATTTAATTTTAAGATGTTACAATTAAGTTAGTTAATTCAATTCATGAAACCCTGTTTGGCCACACCAATTAACATACTATCTATTAAATCATTTTATCATAATATATATCTATATAGTTATATCACTTACTAAAAGATTATCCGTATTTAGATACACAAGTTGTGTACGATTTTATTCCATTATGGCGAATTGAAGGTAAGGTTTATTAGAGAAATATTATAATTACTCATTAAAAACTTTGAATAATTAGGCACCCAAAAGACGCGAGTTAAACAAATAAATTAGAGAAAGTTAATTGAATTTCTCGTATTTAGATTATATTTTAAATTTCCCCAGAGTTTTTATCTTCGGGTTGTCAAAATGTTTTATACTATAAGTACCTAGTAAATTTTAACGTATCTTTTATCTTAAATAGATTTACACTCATATGGACTATACGGAGGAAAATTTTGGGGTATGTTATTATTAATATTTATTTATTTATTCATCGTTATAATTTATAATTCTTCTTCTGATGAGATGTATGTTAAAAAGATTTTGAAGTTTAAATCTTAACGGATATTCTTATGCATCAATTTCAAGTTAAGTAAGTAATAGGCACAACTTATGGAAGACTCACGCTTGACCAGGCCGTGCCCGGACCGAGGTGCCCGACTTGTCATTTTCTATGACGGCTGCAAAAATATGTGACACGCACTTATGGCTCTACAAATAAGATCGTGTCAGATATTTTTGCTGCCTTCGTTGTGTAACATATTATTACAGCTGACTGCACACCTGTCAGCATTAAAAAAAATTAACGTTTACTCTTGTGCATCAATTTCAAGTTAGTGTTTGTAAGTAATTGGCACAACTTATGGATGACTCACGCTAGACCTTAGACCTGGCCGTGCCCGGGCCGAGGCGTCCGACATGTCATATTCTATGACGGCTGATCGGTGATCACGTGGTGCTTTCCATAGAAAACGAGGCGCCGGAAGTTCCGGCCCGGGCCCGGCACGGTCTAGCGTGAGTCATCCTTTATTACCCAGGGGTAATCTAGTTCACTTGTACTAGACTCGTGTCTGTAATCAATCGAGCCTCTGATAACAGTAGATCAGTGGTATCAGTTATCAGGGATCTAGCCGTCAGTCGGCTGACATTGGATTTTAACTATATCTAGTTTATTGATAAAATAGATTGTCCGTTTCGGATATTGTTTGATGATTTGTATCTAACAATTCTACTTATTTTGTCAAATATATTCGTTGCTATAGGCTATTTGATTGGACTTATTTTTCACGGCTGCTAAGAATATGAAATTTAAGGATTATTATTATATATTTAGGCCAATTTTACATAAAAACGCTACGTTATTTTAATAACCATCCCATCATACTGTTTTTTAATACCTACCAAATGGTGGACTATGCAAAAACACAACGGGTTGCACTCCGGGAGTGCCGGCAGAAGTGAAAACTCAATGACTAGTGCAAAATGTCTGCAGCACTATGTATAATTGAGGTTAACGCCATCTAGCGTTATTTCGTCACATTACTTGAAACCCCTAAGCACATCACTGTTAGTACTCGAGTTATACCAGTACCAGTACCAGTTAGAGGGAAACTCACTAGATGGCATTTAAACCAATAAAGAAAAACTCAATGACATTGTAACAGTTTTTCGACCAGATCACGTGTCCGTCTTACGTCTTACGGTCACGTGACACCTGTTACGAGTTTAACATTTTTTCCCCATCACAAAAAGTGCACAGCGCCGCTAAAGAAGTTTTCACTTCAAAAACTTAATCCAACTTCTTTAAATAAGGAATATTTATGGGTACTTTAACACTACTCACTCGGACGAACTACCTAAAATAAAATAAAACAATATTCGTGTATACAACTTACCGTACACCAAATGTGCAAACATACTCTCCTTGCCCCGCTTAACCACGATTTGCATGCCATGCACAAACGTTATCACTAACAGTACAATAAAGTACCCACTACAGTTATTTTAGCAAAGGTCAACTCACATTTGTTTTGATGATATTATTATCTTTATTTTGACTTTAGTTTACGTCGTTGTACTTAGGGGTCAATTTCAGAAAACCCTCTCTTTGTGCGTCTTTTTCTTAGTCGGATACTCTTGTCAGAGCAGTCGTGGTCATTGAGGTCGTTGTACGGCCTTTTTTGTTGTTTCCCGCCATGCTTCTCTATTTATTGCATTCCGCACGCACAGATTTAAAGGTGACCCGGTGAGAGCTTTAACTTGGTCGGTCCATCGCATTGAAGGCCGCAATCTGGGTCTTGTACCATCCGCTCTGCCCTGAAGAACAAGCCTCTTCATGGCGTCGTCTTCCCTGCGCGTTAGTGCTTCTACAGACTCATATTCAATATTATCAAACTGCACAACGGGACTTAATCGCGTATTTAAGTTTTAAGATTTACCTCCGACGTTTCGAGGACGGCGTTGTCCCCGTGGTCTCGGAGAAGACTGGCTCAAGTTGACATCAACATCTTCTAGCCGCGCGAGTTTTTCGAACTACCCGCACTTGGTCTTGTTTATCAGTTTGAACGTTTTGCGCACTAGGGATGTCACTCTGTCGACACACAACACTAACGATATTCGATTTATCGACTGTCGATATTCGTTTCCGCTTACATTTACTAATGACTGGATTCCATGTGGATGAGATCTTAAAACCCTCGTCCCGATTAAAATTGCAATGTTTTTTGATTTCAATGGCTTCCCGCACTTTTCTACTGTAGAAATGGCGATCCGTGGAGAGGATTTTAGGGTTATGCAGCTCAATCCAGTGGTTTGGTCCTGACTCCAGCAAATGCTCAGCCACCGCAGACTTGTTGACCTGACGATTTTTGACAGCTGCGATATGTTCCTTAACTCTTTCTGCTATGGTGCGCTTAGTTTCTCCGATATAGGAACTACCACAACTGCAATCTATTTTATAAACGCCAGGTGACTGGAACGGAATAACGTCCTTCGGTGACCTTAGGCTCCCTGCTACTTTGGATAAAGGTGTGTACACCGTCTTTATAGAGTACTTTCCAAGTACTGTGCCAACTTTATCCGTTACCCCTTTTACATACGGCAAAAATGCCGGCTGTCTGGAGACATCAGGACGTTTCCGCGTTGCCTTTCGTCTGGGTTGCCACTTTTTTACCTTGTACCCGTTCCTCCTTAGTACCTCCTGAATATGCGACATCTCACTCTCTAAATATTCAGGGTCACACAGATCATGTGCTCTGTTTACTAGCGAGGTAACCACCGATTGTAAGTGACGAGGATGGTGGTGAGAAAGGGCGTTCAAATACCTGTCAGTTTGTGTAGGTTTCCTATAAACAGTATGAGTTAGGGTCATACTGTTTATAGGAAACCTACACACACTGACAGGTATTTGAACGCCCTTTCTCACCACCATCCTCGTCACTTACAATCGGTGGTTACCTCGCTAGTAAACAGAGCACATGATCTGTGTGACCCTGAATATTTAGAGAGTGAGATGTCGCATATTCAGGAGGTACTAAGGAGGAACGGGTACAAGGTAAAAAAGTGGCAACCCAGACGAAAGGCAACGCGGAAACGTCCTGATGTCTCCAGACAGCCGGCATTTTTGCCGTATGTAAAAGGGGTAACGGATAAAGTTGGCACAGTACTTGGAAAGTACTCTATAAAGACGGTGTACACACCTTTATCCAAAGTAGCAGGGAGCCTAAGGTCACCGAAGGACGTTATTCCGTTCCAGTCACCTGGCGTTTATAAAATAGATTGCAGTTGTGGTAGTTCCTATATCGGAGAAACTAAGCGCACCATAGCAGAAAGAGTTAAGGAACATATCGCAGCTGTCAAAAATCGTCAGGTCAACAAGTCTGCGGTGGCTGAGCATTTGCTGGAGTCAGGACCAAACCACTGGATTGAGCTGCATAACCCTAAAATCCTCTCCACGGATCGCCATTTCTACAGTAGAAAAGTGCGGGAAGCCATTGAAATCAAAAAACATTGCAATTTTAATCGGGACGAGGGTTTTAAGATCTCATCCACATGGAATCCAGTCATTAGTAAATGTAAGCGGAAACGAATATCGACAGTCGATAAATCGAATATCGTTAGTGTTGTGTGTCGACAGAGTGACATCCCTAGTGCGCAAAACGTTCAAACTGATAAACAAGACCAAGTGCGGGTAGTTCGAAAAACTCGCGCGGCTAGAAGATGTTGATGTCAACTTGAGCCAGTCTTCTCCGAGACCACGGGGACAACGCCGTCCTCGAAACGTCGGAGGTAAATCTTAAAACTTAAATACGCGATTAAGTCCCGTTGTGCAGTTTGATAATGTTTAATAATCGTGAAAGTTTAAATCAGTGTCATATTCAATAGTATCAAAACGGATCACCCCCGTTTTTTAAGTTAAAATCGGGTCTGCGTCGGTCATGTCTAGCAAGTTTCGATTTGGTGCACCTCTATACACTTCAACAGTTTAGGTTGTGTGTTATCTTTCAATATCTAAATATAAGTAATAGATATAACCGAGTACCTACATACCAGATATGGAAAGAAAAATAATGTACAGATTCCTCTTGACTTGCTTATATCTTACCTAAGTACCTATATACTTCAGATCAAAATAAGTGTACCGCGAACAAAGTTTTGTGCGGTACGTAAAACGGTAATGAACATTTGATGGTAAATAATACGAAGTATTAATTGATTAATTATTTATATTAAAGAACACACTTGTAAATAAGAGACGTTGAATAATTGATGGTTGTAAGAATATATTATGATATAAATATTATCCATGTATATTAATGGTCGGTACATTATGTACCTATATTTTTATAAGATACTATTGTTTGTTTTCTTAAAAAACACGGGTTGATAAAATCGCGTTACTTTTTCGATGTGATTGTCATTGAAGGTTCTACAGTGACCCATTTGCAAATTCGCAAAACATCCGTAGAAGCAGAAGCCCTCTGTGTCGTCCAAAGAATTATATGACAAAGAACAACTGTCAATCTTCGAAAGTGTGACCAAAAATGAAATGCAAGTGTGTGCGTAAATTGTCTATGTGAGATCAAAAATAGTGATGTCATGTTACAACATATTAATAATTTGGTCGATGTTTGATTGCTTTATCGACTACTTTTTCAAATGTGTTATTTTAAACGTTAAAATTCTACGACATTATGACGTATAAATAACACTTGCACTGCGTTTGCCATCAAAATCGTTGCAGACTTATCTTAATGTAACTCTTACTGTGTTGGAAAGTGAAGTTTAAGTTTACCGCTATACATGAACACCTTCAAAAAGGTATAACAATCGTTATTATTTGAAGTCGGTTATAAAAGCTAATATCTTAATGATGTCATTGATGTCTTGTGAAGAAATAATTACATAGCTATTAATATACCGACAAGTAATCGATACTGTCATGTGAACATTTTGTCAAGCCCTAGCGTAAAGTAACAGATTATGTTTTTACACAAAATATTTTAAATTATAGACTAATATGATAAAATATTAGCACACAAAGGAAGAAAAACTTATAATGAACTGTATAAACCGGCTTCTTACACTTTTTACGCTGTTAATTTGACAAAATATCGTTATGAAAATTTCGCTCGGAATATCATAAATCCTCTGAAATGAGTATTTGCTTGGACTATTTGGCCCTGTGACACTGCAATCCGGCACACTACAAGACACCATCTTCACTGAATTACTTTATTTAATACTTTTCGTCCTAATCCGTGTATATTATTCAATTTGAAAATTACCGTGATAAGCTCTTGGCCGTCCGCGGCCGTCGTCAAACTCAAAAGTGGTTACGTTTTCTCTTTGGTAGTCTGACTCTTTCGCACTCATGGGATGTTCATATACGTGATGGCTTCCCTTTCGCACACTTCAGCTGTCTGTCAAGCGCAAGCGAATCCTAGGTCTATGGTGTCGTCACGTTGTTAACATTTCGGGCGCGCACGCGCATACGCGTACGCATGGAATTACAATCGAAGGAGTGTTCCAAACGCATGCCGCACCAAACCAGTAAAAATATAGCCATGTGCAAATAAGTTCTAATGGACTTATTACACTAGGCCAATAACTATGGCATTCCACAAACCTAACCCAAACTGAAATAGACTGCCTTGCTTATGTGATTGTCTTCACTTGGTTATTGCCTTAGGGCCACTTGCACCTTTCACTAACCCGGGATTAACCGGTTAAACCTGGAGTTACCATGGTTACCAGTACAATTTGACACTGGGTTAACAGTTTAACCGGTTAACCCCGGGTTAGTGGGCTGGTGCAAGTGACGCTTAGTGAATTGTCTTGGTAATTGGCCTGGTGTAAAGATGGCTATACCTACTGCGCCATTATTTCAGCTGGTTGATCAGTACACGCCGCGTGTTTGTTACAGCTTGTTGCAGCTTTTACGATTACATGTAAACTGGCTACTAAGTGCATTTAAGCTCGGTAAGCTTTCAGAATATGGCAAGGATGTGCGAATTGCGAAATGCCTGAGTTTGCCATTGTGCAGATTTAGGGGACGCTTTCTAAAGACACATACGGGAAAGCGTATTAAGAGGATAGTGGCGGCTATTACTAAAGTATTCCCCATTTTCCTGAATGTTATGGACCAAATTTTAACACAGTTTCATTTGTTCATCACAACTTTTTTATATAGCTACCTCTAAGTCTGGGTTTTTAAAGTCAAAATATACTAGGTAAACCGCCTAAAAACTTAAAGTTTCCTTGAGGAAACTTATTAATGTAGGTAAAATTAAGATTCATGAGAATTATGAGCATAAGTCACTATAAAGTAGATTTATATTATATGTACAATTCCTTCCCTTTTCCTTGGCAATATTTTAATTTTTTGGTGTTATTAGACATGCGCGTTGAGGGGCATCTTGAGCTGCAAGCGCTCATATGCCAGGGTATATTTTGGCATCTTATTTGTACGCTAGTTTGCCATTAACATCGCAAAAAAGTTGGATTTTCCCCACAAGTCATGCAAAAATCGCGCTTAAGGCCACAGCTGTACATACGTATATCCGATACGACTCATTGATGGGCTGTCACTTGCAAATAAACAATCACAAGGTTTCAAGGCCACCGTTTTATTTACGACGGCGCTTACGCCCCTTAGTCATACCTCTGTACATACATTTCCCAACCACGCAGAACTAATTTCATATAAACGAAGTGAGTTGCGTGTTCCGATTGGTGCGCGGACGTAAAGTCGAGTTCTAAAATCAACCAGCGTAATCTGACAACGAGATCCGTTACAACCAACGAGCTAAATAACTATAGAAATATATATTACCCCCCTAGGCCTTAAACAATTTTTTGACAAGTTTTCACTATGACATTGGTGCATTAAGGCGGTTTGTTTACATGTGGCCTACCGCGAAACGCGAAAATCGAAATTTCTTTACCTGCTTTTCTATCGATCGAATAGGCAAGAGTGATGGAGAGGCATAAACCGAACTTTCGACTATCGTGTTTCACGGTAGGCCATGTGATTCGCCTAGTGACGCCCTCTACGCAGAGTTTCGCGTAATATTCCCTATAGCGCCGCGAGCGACTCAACTGTACAGCGACGTTTTTGAGTGCGGTTTGACATATAGGATTCAATCAATCACAACAATTAGGTAACAAATTCTCGCCCCTAATCATACCTACAGTCGCCAAGGTGTTCACAATATCTGAACACGCGCTCTAACGCCTTGACAATAGAGACGTGTTCAGATATTTGTGAGCGCCTTGACCGCTCCGATATATCTGATGGCGACTGTACAAGAAACTCGTACCATATACCATGTACCAAATACATAGTTTTTCCATACAAAAGTAATCAAAAGTTCTCGACTGTTTACCTCCGTGACATTTATATGACGTGATATTTATGATTTGTGATTGTGACGACCAGTCTGGCCTAGTGGGTAGTGACCCTGCCTGTGAAGCCGATGGTCCTGGGTTCGAATCCCAGTAAGGGCATTTATTTGTGTGATGATACAGATATTTGCTCCTGACAGCCGTATTCGAACAATGAGATACGTCAAATACTAGATATTGAAACGATATGAATTGGATATGTCAGTGTCAAACAAGTGTCAAAAGTGACGTTTTTGTTTGAAGAAACGTCAATTTTGACACTTGTTTGACACTGACATATCCGATCCATATCGTTTCAATATCTAGTATTTGACGTATCTCATTGTTCGAATACGGCTGTGAGTCATGGTTGTTTTCTGTGTATTTAAGTACATATTTATATATTATATTATATCGTTGTCTGAGTACCCAAAACACAAGCCTTCTTGAGCTTACTGTTGGACTTAGTCAATCTGTGTAAGAATGTCCTATAATATTTATTTATTTATTTATATGTTAGTCCACCTCGTAAATCGACTCTACCATGCTCGGTTTACAATTTGAAAGGGCACCCATGTCTAAAGGACGTAAAGCACAGTGCCGCTTGCGTTAATACGACCTATTCAATCTAGTTCACATAAATGTAGTATTTTTCCTTGTGCCTTACTCTGGTTGAGTAATCGTATGATAAGATAGTGTACTTTTATTTTTACTCTAATACGCTGCCGTGTAAATAGTTGTTTTATGGGCTGGTTAACTTTGATATTGGAGACAAAATCTGTATGATTCGTTTATTTTATTAGCCATATATTTACCTACTAGTAATTTAATATAAGAGTGACGATATAGCCTAAGACGTATGTAAGTATCTAACAGGTTTAATATTAAGATTATTTACTCTTACAAAACTACCTCTCCACCACTCCTCTTTTCCTAGTGAATAAGCTACCTTCTTGTTCATGGGTAAAACTATCCTCCTGACGACCCGCATACTATGATACATAGGCTTCAAACAAAGTGACTTTTTGTCAATTTGATGAAGTAGCTTAGTCGATATTCCTTATCTCCATCAAATTGAGTTACAAGATTTGCGACTTTAACCGACGATATCTAATCGTAATTTTTCCTTGTTTCAGCCCGCCGACATTTAAGACGCTAACGCCGACGTCGCGCACGCACCTGAAGCAGCAGTTGATGCGCGAACATGCGCAGGAGCAGCGCCGCAGGGAATCTTTACAGGTATGCCTCTGTCCTGGCACGCTGACGTTTAGCACGCTAATGCCGACATTTAAGACGCTAACGCCGACGATCGAAACCTGATTAAACTACCTACTTTCACACTATAGAAAAAAAAATACGAACATTATATCTGTTTGTGTAGACACTTATGAGATTATTTTTAACTTTGCAGGCACAGCAAGCGGGCCAGTCCAAGGACAATGTGGACGAGAAGAAGAAGTCAGTACCGGCGGACGTGCCGAGGGTCGTGCCTCACGTTGAGCTGCCGCCACAGGTTCTGCAGGTGAGTCTCATTCAGCTGCAGAGGCAGCAAGAAGACCCGTTACCAGCTGAGGATGCGCCATGGTGTGCATTTCAGCTCGTTCGTGGTGCGCGTGCCACGGCCGCTGGTTAGAAACCATCGCAAGCGGCCGATGGGTGTGGTATTTCGGCGGTTCCGTAGGATTCTGCCGAATGGGCTTTTATTGTCACTTGGCTAGAAGGCTCTGCATCTGCAGAACCTGTACTGCAGCTGCAGAGCCTTCTTGTGTCAGCCGTTCTTGATCTTGCGTCCTAAAGAAACTCGAACACCACCTTTTGACAAAAAGTGATCCTAAGAATTGGCAAAAGGCCTCTTTTTCACTAAAGAATCTAACTAAAGATACAAGAATCTGACCTTCAGACCTTCAGAGAAAAGAAGCTTTTTCTGACTTTTTAACCCAATTGTGTCAAAATAATATCCTAAACTGAAGTTTAACGAGTGCGATAAATGTCAAATGATATTAAGAGGATCTGCGTTCCAAGAAACCCTTATAATATATTATGTTATACTTCTTAATTTATTAAACAATTTGTGGACGATGTTCCAGGTGCGGACAGTTCTGGAGAACCCCACCCGGTATCACGTGATCCAGAAACAGAAGAGCCAGGTGCGACAGTATCTCAGTGAATCCTTCCAGCCCAACACACAGGTTAGTATCCCATTAGATGGTCTAAGAGCTTGACCTGACACTAATTTCCTCCCAACTGAAACGCTTGGGTAAATAATTCAATGGCTTTTGAATTCTTTTGCGGCTCTTCCAGACAGACCGCCACAAAACAATACCCTTTCACATCATAAAACTACGTGACGGAGCATTTCACCGACTATCACTTAATACCTCTACCACTATTATATAGTGCCTCTACATACTCTTTTGATTTTTTTGAAAACTATTATTAGTTTAATGATATTCCTTGACTTCGTCTAAATTGAAGTGTCAAACCAAAACACTTTGTTGTTGCGTTGCGCTCTTGCTAAATCCAGCTGTTCTGTTCCAGGTTTCGGTGGTCCCGCGAGGCGCACCGGTACAGTCGGCGCCAGAATTGGGCGCCAAACCACCGCCATCACCCGACCATGGTTCCTCATCCAGCCTGCTCAGTCCTGGACTCTGTTCTGTGGGCACCACTAACTCAGAGGTAAGTTTAATCTTTTTACGACACTCTTCAATTCACTTCCACCCTTAAGATGTCTCTGAGCTCACGAAATAAGTCAATCCATCTGATTATCCAAAATTTTACAAGCCATCTTGGTGTAACGGTTTTTTTTCGAAGCAGCCTGACCTTAAGGTTGGAAAGAGTCAGGAGCTCAGGAGTAGCTTTATAAGTTCAATATCCAAAAGGTGTGTAATTAATTGCTTTATACGACCAATATTATATTAGACTACCATTAATTACTTTTAGACGTGACTAACAATTTGGGTTTCCAATTTTTGGGCCCAGGTGTTATACTTCTCAAATTTGTTATACCAGTAGACAGTGACACCCTCTATGTAAGAACCCTTGAATCTCGATCTTAATCGCCCTCAGTTGTTAATTACTCTTTTAGCTTCGTGTTTAAACAACCGACATATTTATTTTGAAAGTCTCATGTTCTAGGCTGACGAGTTCCTAGAAGACATCCTATCACTAGACAGCGGGGCAGGCCCCCTGTCTTCATCAGGACCGCCTTCGGCCGCCAGTTCGATCGCTGGTGACTGCGGGCTGCTGTCAGACGCTGACATGCACGCGTTGGCTAAAGATCGACAGAAGAAAGACAACCATAACATGAGTGAGTAGAGTTCAAATTCAGATGAAGATCTTATTTGTCGTACCTATACCCATGCCTGTGACGCATTGTGTTCAGCATCATGTTGATAGACTTTCGAGACGACGGTGGATGTCTGTCATTATAAAACCTCGTTAGCAATGTTGCAGTTCCTTGAAAATAAGGGGTTGGCAAAAATACCCTAAATTCGTCTTTAGTATTACTTACATTGGCTTATACAGCCACGAGAGACGTTGTTCCTCGCTTACAGACGCTGCATAAATCATCTGTCAAGATGTTAAAGGCCTGATATGACTTACATAACTTCGCATAGCATTAAATTATATTTCCGCTATGAAATGTATCATGGAATTCATGGGCGGGCAACTCCAAAGAATTTGTAATATTTTTAGTATAATTTTCATAATAAAATGACAAGGTGAAATTGGCGGGTGGCGACGATAGGTTATTTTAGATTTTTTTTTACTTTATTTTTTATTTTTTACGCAGCTCATTTTCTTGTGAATTCAATGGATTCCTAAGGGTTCCCCACGGTAGATAATGCCAACTGTGATTTTCAATGAATCACAAGATTGATAACGAGGTTTGGTCATCATCAGGAACGTCATCAGCCACCAGTTCCCTAGCTGGTGACTGCGGGCTGCTGACAGATGCTGACATGCACGCACTGGTCAAGGATCGGCAGAAGAAAGACAACCATAATATAAGTGAGTACGGTTCGAATTCATATGACGATTGTTTCTGTAGAAGTTACATGCTTTTGGTATGTTTCAGTCTTATTTAATAGCTGCCTTAGAGTATTTATGCAAACCTAAGACTTCATGTAGCTCCACCTATGTTCTTTTTAATTAATTTTCATAGTGTCCATTAGCTTACTATACATGTATATGTAGTAAAGAAAATAGCAGATCTCTGTCCTCTGGATCACCGGAATCTAAATCTGATAGCCAAAAAACAAGTTTAAGATATTAAAATATTAAATTTTATAAATATCATATGGGACTCCAGGGCTGATTATATTAAGTAATACCTACATACTTTGACCACGGTCAAAGAATCAGAATCTCTAAATAAAGTTACGTGAATCTATAACGGTCGTAATAAGGGTGTAAAATTACGCAAAATTTAATCCTATCCCTGTGAAAGAAAGTTCAATATCATTGCGGGACATCTAATTCCAGTCGAGCGCCGCCGCCGCTTCAACATCAACGACCGCATCAAGGAACTCGGGACTCTCCTCCCCAAGACTAACGACCCCTTCTACGAGGTCATCCGCGACGTGCGCCCCAACAAGGGCACCATCCTCAAGTCCAGCGTGGACTACATCAAGTGTCTCAGGGACGAGGTGAACCGGCTCAAGCAGAGCGAACAAAGGAGGAAGCAGATCGAGCTGCATAACAGGAAACTCACGCTTAGGATACAGGTAATTTATAGTCGTTTCTAATTTCTGCCATATCTGTATCCTCTTCATTCTTCTTAGTGCTTTTCTAATATTTGGTGCAAGCACTGGATTTTACAAAAGCGACTGAGAATCTGATGTGAGCATCGATATCTGAGCTTTCAACTCTGCAGGAATATTTGGTCTTTTTGGATTACATCATCTTCCTTGTCTTATACCAGCTCTTGCCACGGCTTTCTAATGAATCCATTAGCTTTGCAACTTCAAGCTGGGGTTCAAATCCACGGCGCCTCGGATGCTCTAACAAAGGTACAATATTCAAGTCCAGCGTGGACTACATCAAGTGTCTCAGGGACGAGGTGAACCGGCACAAGCAGAGCGAACAAAAGAGGAAGCAGATCGAGCTACATAACAGGAAACTCACTCTTAGAATACAAGTAAATATCATCTTTCTCGCATTTTCAGTACTTTTTGATGAAGCACCCTAAACTGAAGAATTAGCGTAGCAGTCACTTATTTCTACGAAAGAATGTAGTTCTGACATTATGACCTTCCAATCCAAAAAGACTTATCGGGAACAATATGTTGACTCACGATAGTTTCTTGGACTGAAGAGCAACTGGATATCAAGGATATTAGTTTAATATCAAGGATATCTATAAGTTTTAATAAAAATTCATCGTTGATCCGAGTCGGGGTTGGAACTGAAATGGGTTCCGGATTTGAAACCATTTGTTTTACCGTCAGATTCCTTTTACCTGGACTCTTGTATCTTTTTACCTAAACTTTGATGTTTCCGTTTTCCAGGAATTAGAGCGTATAGCACGATTACATGGTCTACCGCTATCTGCAGCTGAAAACGGTGCTTCCCCCTCGCCGGCCGAAGACACGCCTCCACCTCCAGCACCGGTAAGAAATCATTGTTCTGCTCTATAAGATTTAAAAATTGACTATAAATTCAATTAATCTGTACAGCAATATGAACGACGTTTTTTATAATAATTCTTGATTTTAAATCCCCTGACAAAATTAGAATAGAGCTATTTGGTGAGGTTAAAACTATTTTATTTTTAATATCTGTAGCTGGTATATTTGAAATCTTTTTCAAAAAGTCCTACCGTGCCGCATCGGCCTTAAACCATATTACTGAAATGCATGAAATGTTGACCACGCATAAGTCGTATAAGTAAGTAAACCGATATACCTATGTGGACGGATTACGTACTCGTAGAATGCTCTTATTTATTTTCGCGTTTTGATGACTAGCCAATTTTTTTTTCCTTTCCAGGAGATAATCCTTCCTAAAACGGAGCCGTCGCCGCTGATGGAGCTGGGCTCGCCCTCGCCCCCGGGCTCGGGCTCGGGAGGGGGAGGGGCACGGGCAGGGGGAGGCGGCGGGGGAGGGGGAGGGACGCAGCGCCCCGACCTGCTGCGCGACATGCCCGGCCTCCGCCCCGGCCCCCACCCCGCCGACTGCCTCTCCGTGCCCGACGCGCTAGGTAACATCACCCCTCCCTATCATCATCATCGTCATAACAGCCCCACGACTGCTGAGCATAGGCCTCTGTTTTAGGCTGTGTTTAGGTGTCTGTTTAGGGCGCTGCCAGTGTAGCACGAGGCCGCACTGGCAGGGTCGCCATGTAAGGTGTGGCGCCAATGATACAACTTCTTGGTTGAAAGTATAGTTTAATTCAGATATATGATCCTTAATCTACGGAATATCTATACATATAATAAAGCTGAAGAGGGTCGAAAGTCTGTACATGGGAGATATTTGAAAAAAAGTTGGCGGGGGATACTTAGAATCGATAACAGAACACGTTCCAAAAATTTTTAGAATTTTTGTCTGTTTGTCTGTTTATCTGTTTGTCTGTTTATTTGAACGCGCATCACGTGAAAACGGCTGACCGGATTTTGATGAAAACTTTACTAATCTCTCGAGAAAATCCCCGGCCAGGTTATAGGCTATAAAAATTCAACCCCTAGAAGGGGGGGTAGCCACAAGACTCAATTGACTTAAGTTTGCCCCTGAATCTTATGGCGCTACTTAGGAAGGAGGGGCAAGCTTTTTTCAAATATGTGCTACCACTATTGAGTACCCTGGTAAACTAACAGATGGCACTGAATTTAATACGTTGTGACATGAATAAGCCACTGAGGAAAAAATTTGCCAAATTAACTCTAAATTTAGAACAGGGGGTACGGATATCAACAAAAATATTGAATAATTATGTTGATTTAATAAATTAATAGTACAACAAAATTAAACGACAGTAAATTAATTGCTCCTCATTGCACAGTCTTTTGGGGAACCGAGTAAACATTAATTAATAAAGAAAACTAAAAATGAGTTTACATAGTACTTGGGTGGGTGGGTAAAAAAACATTGACCTCTGTCATTTGCAGTGCCGGATTAACCCTTTTAGGCAAAATAAGCACTTGCTTAGGGCACCACGTCTAGGGGGCACCAAAACCGTAGGCAAAAAAAAAGCGCAGGCTGCATCAGCATTGCAGTCTTCGTGGAGTAGGTACCTACATGAAACTTTTATACGTGTACAAGTACCCATCTAATAACGTCCCATCCCTTATCTGTATGAAATCCTGGATTCGCGCCTGGTTGGGACTAAAAGTAAAAATGTACAACTGTCTATCAAACTGCGTTTTTTATATCGAAAAATTTTCGCGCTCGCTTCGCTCGCGTTTACAATAACATTATAACATATGATAAAAGTGACATTCGGGTGGCGACTGCAGCAGAATTACTCTGTTGTAACGTTACTGCTGCAGCACTGTTAATTTTCGTGATAAAATGATGTGACTGATTTCCATACTAAAAATAAAAATGTACAACTGTCTATCAAATTGCGTTCATACATATATCGAAAAATTTTCGCGCTCTCTTCGCTCGCGTTTTCAATAACTGTCTAAGATATGACGACTGCAGCAGCATTACTCTGTTGCAACGTTACTGCTGCAGTACTGTCAATTTTCGTGATAGAATGATGTGACTGATTTCCATACTAAAAGTAGAAATGTACAACTGTCTATCAAATTGCGTTTTTATATCGAAAAATTTTCGCGCTTGCTTCGCTCGCTTTTTCAATAACTTTCTAAGATATGGCGACTGCAGCAGCATTACTCTGTTGCAACGTTACTGCTGTAACACTGTCAATTTTCGTGATAGAATGATGTGACTGATTTCCATACTAAAAGTAGAAATGTACAACTGTCTATCAAATTGCGTTTTTATATCGAAAAATTTTCGCGCTCGCTTCACTCGCTTTTTCAATAACTTTCTAAGATATGGCGACTGCAGCAGCATTACTCTGTTGCAACGTTACTGCTGTAACACTGTCAATTTTCCTGATAAAATGATGTGGCTGATTTCCATACTAAAAGTACAAATGTACAACTGTCTATCAAATTGCGTTTTTATATCGAAAAATTTCCGCGCTCGCTTCGCTCGCGTTTTCAATTACTTTCTGAGGTTTGGCGACTGCAGCAGCTTTACTCTGTTGCTACGTTACTGCTGCAACACTGTCAATTTTCGTGATAAAATGATGTGACTAATTTCCATTCTCAGCTGTAATGCGGCAATGAACGTCACTCAACTAACCAAAAAAATCAATGTAATCTCGATGACCCTAGGAAGAGGGGGCACCATGGTCTAGAAATGCTTAGGGCATCAAAACGGCACTGGTCGTTTGCGGAGTCAAACGATTTGGGACTCGCATTTAATACGCATTACCATGCCTTCCAGAAAAAAATCCAATCATTCGCGAAAGTCTCGCAACACATTGAGGTTACAAGGGGCACGTGGTCTTCCTCAGGAGTCTGAAGAAGACCACGGTGAGTGGCGCTCTAGCCAGGCAGGCCGCTTCGCTTTCGCTCGCGCGCTTATACCTTACTGTATCGTCCGATATACATCTACTACTCTGTCGTTTAAATCACGTGTAAAATTTGAATAACGGCGAAAAAAACTATTGATTTTGGAGTGTAGTTTTATTTAGTGGTACCTAATTGTAAAATATTTTATCTGGACTACAGTCCTCTAGCATATCCATCTGTCAACTTTACTTCAAGTTCCGCCTCCAGGGGAGAGGGAGAGAAATTAGGATTAGTAATTAGCTGCTTACTGACACAGACCGAATTCCACGCGGGCGGAGCCGCGGGCACAGCTAGTATACAAATAAATGTGAAGGTGTGTGTAACGTACGTAGCGCACACTATAGTATGCCCCTTGTCCCGGTCCTGAGCGAATCTTATGCAGAAGTGACCTGTAATCTTCCGAATGTCGTCCGCCGACAAGCTATCGAACGCCAGGGTCTTCTTTCATCCGAAAGGGGACACGATTTAGGTAGAATAAGAAAACGTTATTCAAAAGCTTGAGTCAGGTAGCTTTGAAAAACGCATCGTAGTCAACACTGTGGATTGAGAACGAGGTAGCCGATATATGTAGTCCGTGAAGAAACGAAAAGAAGAAAAGTACTTGCACCTTTCTATACCTAACCATGTATACCGGCTTAAATACGGCTGATCCTAGTCTACGTGTAAGCACAAAAAGTTTGTCACACTACCACCGCTATGTCTCAAATTCTATGCCAGAGCATGGCGTGGTAAATAAGGTATTTTTGAGAGTAAGTAGTCCGATTTCAACACCACGTTCGTGTTCACCAAACAACAACTTAAAAATTAAATATTGAAGAAGGAGAAAGCATTTATTAGCACAATAAATGCCTTAAAACTAACTAAGAATAATTAAATTACACAATATGAAGAGTTGCGTTAAATGGTCCTCAGCATATTGCACGGCTTGTCGCCATCTTAGCTGCCACCACTGCAATTTTCATTATTAGTAGTAAATAATGAAAATTGCAGTGGTGGCATTATAAATTATAAGTCTTTCTTTAATTTTTAGTCTATGTTTGATTCTTCAATGACAACAGCACTAATTTAAATGTAAACTTGTATTTCAGACGGTCTAAAGCTGGGTTCGTGTTCACCGCTGAGAGGCGAGGAGAGCCTGTCTCTAGGCTGCTTGGAGCCCGACTTGTGTCTAGAACCTGAACCAGATCACTTCCTGAATCACAAGCACATAAAGGTACGGTTCGAGCATTCGACGGTTACTTGTTTTTGTTGAATGCTACTAATGGATACTACATCATGGTGTAGGTGCAGATACGGCATTGTCCCAAAATGCCTGACTTCCAACTATCCAATTCCCAAAATAAAGTACTGAATTAACTACCAATATTATATAGTTGAAATGTCTTATGTTCGAATCACCTAAGTAAGATTATTATACTGGGAGTGACATACATTTTAAAGTTGAAAACTATAAATATCAGTTTCATAGAAAGCGGGTAACTATGGTAGAGGTTTAGTGTAATCTTGCAGTACTGGCTGTCTAAAACGAGTACGTTTCTACCATCTCACAGTCATGGTTTCTTTCTTCCAGATGAGGATGTCTCCGTCGCCCGGGCTGCTGGGCGGCGACGACGCCGTGCTCAACCTCGCGCAGATCGAGGACCTCATGGACGACGACTCACACAACCCCGTCACGACAGGTAAATTACATTAACAGCCCAACACTATTAGCACCCCATCGAAAATCTCATCATTACGGGTAACTGACATTATACACCACCGGATTCTCCTAAAGCCTAAGAGCTACATCAATTATAGTGCGCTCTTACATTGTCATTACAAGGTCACAACTCTTACATATACAATGTCAAGTCGGTGGAAACTTAGCGCAGGCGGACTCTATATAATAGAACAGCCAACCAGTCAAATCGGCCACTCTTTATGAAACTTCAATACGATTGATATGAGGTTAGTATAAGAAACGAGGGCGACGAATCGAGGACACAATGAATCTAACGGAAAAGTTCCTACGGCAGTTTCGAGGGTGTACTAAAAACGAGTCGTTTAATATAACTCGCTCTCGAGCATTTTAGTTTTGCCCTGCAGTCCATTGACGATTTGCATTTCCGAAATGTGTTTTTGTTTGAATATTTGATTAACTCTTTGTAACTTGTTATTCCAGGAGACCCGATGCTATGCTCGTCGCCAACGTCGCAGCTATGCAGCCTAGCGGACGTAGTCGGCGATGCGGCGGAGCGAAGTATCGCCAGCATGCTACATGAAGCCGCACAATATTCTCCTCACAGCGCAGGTAACCTATATTTTTCATCTTCTTCTTTGATAAGAAGAATAGAAGTTAACAGTATGATTCCTGTTAACTTCTATTGTGGTGTAGGGCTCGAACTATATTTTTCTACTGATTCTGGTCTTGAGCAGTTTTGGTAGGTAAACTCCTCCTACCCCATCCAGTTACTGATGTGTAGTACCGCTAAGTAAATTTATAGCGACCCTGTTTCGTTTGTCCTCTTTTAAAAACAAAAAAAGAATTTTAATTTTATCTTTGCAAAGAAATCTAAAAGATATTATGAGTAAAGGAAACATGAAAAATCCTGCATCATCCTAATAAGTAAATTAATCTGTATGCGCTCTGATTCCTCTATGGATTTTGGTCGTTTGACCGACGCCTATGATAGAAGATTGGGCGTAATGCTGTCCTAGAGCAAGGGCTACTCTAGTAGTGATTCGTCGATGGTATAAATCACCATAAAGATATCTGCTATTTTTTATACTACGCCGGTGGCAAACAAGCATACGGCCCGCCTGATGGTAAGCAGTCTCCGTGGCGTATGGACGCCTGCTAATCCAGAGATGTTATTATTTATTAGGGGTGTTAGTCGGTATTCGGAGGGATTGATTTCATATCATTTTATTTTTTAGGCACGTCTGGTCTAATGGGCGACGGGGCAATAAGTCTAAACGGCCTCCCCGGGCTGGGCGAGGGCTGCCTGCCGGCGCTGCTGCTCGGCGGGCCGCACCACCACGCGCCGCACTCGCCGCACAGCCACCCGCGCAACCACTGCTTCGACATGGACCTGGGGGCTTAGCTTAGCGGGAGGACTGTAGGTCCAGCTCGAAGTATCCGGTTCTAAGGACCATTGATCTCTTTAAGAACCATCGATCCAAATCAAATAAAAAGTCTATTCAAGTCGATATATGATCTATTTTAAGACTCGACGCATGATGCACCAACGATCTTGCTCGATGAACCAATGATCTAGTTTGAAGGACCACTAATCCGGCTCGAAGGACCACTGGCCTGGTCTGGTCTGGTCAATGGATCACTAACCTGGTTTGAAGGACCACTGATTCAGTTCGAAAGACGACTAATCCGGCTCAAGGGACCCCTGATCCGGCTCGAAGGACCAGTTGCTGAATGTAGGTGCTTTCAAACACACGCCAATACAATGACTCCTGAATGTGTTAGTGAGAGACCTTGGACTCTTGAAGATTTAACTTGAATTTGACAGTGAGATTATGTCAGTTTACAGAGATGTCTGACAATAATGAACTACAGGTTTAAATTGATAATTAGAAGAATCGAACTTTAGTTTTGTAGATTGGTTTTAACATCAACGGCCCGTCTTAGTAGTTTTTAATTTCGTACCAGTATTTTTGGAGATTATTTTAATTCTTCCATATAGATGGCGTTGTTTCCTTCGAATTGACTATTCTGCTAAATAGTGTTCAAATAATGTTCTTAAAATAATAATCTAGTTATAATGTGTTCATTATTTGACTATCGGCACGATTGGTAAGATTAGAATATTTTTGATTGTTTTTAATGTATGCCATTTATGGATTTTACTAAATTACATTAAAATTTGTAGACGACTTGAGTCCCAGTTAATTTTAGAAAAACCAAAGAGATCATTAACATTTGGGTAGAAATGAAAACATTTTTTATAAAAAATGTCACTCCACTAAAAATAGTTATTTTATATTAGTAAAATCCTTCCTAAGTAGCTTAGAATTAAGCGTTTTAGTAATCGTGATACATTAGTTACCAGCTCATCTTATTGTTATTTTAAAAGCTATATTTTTAGAATATTTTGTTTGGCTGGATACAGTTTTCATTCTTTTAAATTACTTAAATAGATTAGAAAAATGCTTGCTTATTATTAATCCATACATTTGATGTTTTAAACATTGCGTATATATTATATGCCAGCAAATTCTGTTTACGAAGTGAGTATTATGAAATTTTGACAATACTATATTTTTTATTAAATCATATCTTAATATGGTGCTCTTTTGGAAATAATATATTTATGATATTATAATTAAATTATATCAATACACTGGGATATTATCTAACTGACGGACCACAATATTTTATACAGAAAAAATGTGATACATTATATTTTTAGATAATTAATCAATAAATAATAAAAAAAAATATTTTTGTACATAGACTATTTCAACATCTTTAATGTGTATGAAACAAAGTGCCTTGATTGTAGTATTTATGAAGTGTTTAACTTCGTGTAAGTAAAATTATTAGAATTGTTGGAAAAACACTGGTTTTGTAGATCACATGTTATTTATTAAGTTTTATTTTGTGATGATTTTTAATGTTAAGTGTTACTGTTTGAAACCTATGCAGTATAACAACTTTTGTCGAACAAAGATTTAATAGGTGTTTTAAGGAGCGAATTGTTACAAATTCGGAGCCACTCTTCTTTAATTTCATACAAAAAGTAAAAAACTTAACCAAGTTTGAATGGCCGTAGGTACTAGTCTACTAGAGTTAGTACCTACTACGAAGTTTTTCTCTAATTTATGGTACTGAAATATGATATTGCAGATTAGTAAAATTAGTAAAATCATCCTTGAGAACGAAGAACTTATGAAAAACTTCAATTTGAATTGTATTCCGCATAGGAAGAAATTAATATATTTTTGCCAACGGGAAGTGCATATATAAATATGTATCATGATATTGGAGCGAGGCTCTAATAATATGTTGTAGAATTATGTAATTTTTTGTGAGGTAGGTGTTATCGCTCGGAACTAAATTAATAAAATAAATATTGTTAAGACTATGAGTGACACTCCGTCTAGTGTGAAATGAGCTAAAGTAGAACCTCGGTTATCCGAACTAAGTGGGACCAGACTCCGAGTTCGGTTAATAAATTGTTCGGATAAACACTTGTGGGTTTTTTTTTGGGACTAGGTCAAACAAAACAACACATTTTTACATAAACAACAATAAATAAACAATTGCTCTACTTTCTGACAATAAATGATTTGTATTTGTAAAAACTGTAGATATGTAGTACTGTAGTATACATGAAAAAAAATCTTCAAGTTTTATTTATAAATATATACTTATGTCGTGCAATAAGAAACGTTGGTGCCAGTTTGCGCTCAAAATAATGTAAGCAATATAAGCTATAACAGTTTTAAATGCCTTAACTTATTGTTAGTAGAATATGAAATAAAAACTAGCCTTTGAGTTCTGTGAAATTAACTTAAAACCACCCTTAATATTTGAATTAATTTTCAAATAGAACAAAGTTAGGTCGTGTCATTATAAACGTTATATTTTCATAGCAATTTGATATTAATTATGACATGGCCACACTTTGTCATTCCTAATGCTATGCAGAGTTATACATATGTATTAAATCATTGAATACTATTTATGGTCTAAAGCTTTATTATTAGATTGTAATTTTATTAATTACAGGCAGCTATACAAGTATTTAAAAATAGTCCTTGTAAAAAATATCCAGCAACATTTTTTAAAACGATAAAGGCCTTTATTTAACTCTAAAATGTAATAACGGCCATAAGGTAAAATAGAAAATAGTACATTATATACCTAAAGGTACTACAAAGACCGGGAAGTAGGGAATTACCGGTCGATATGAACTGAATCTACCTACAATTTTATGTTACACAAAATCATTTTTAATACATATATGTAATGTATTTTTTTCTAAAATCATTTATTTACAAACAAGATACATATATACAGTGGTATTACTAAAATAAATTAATAACTAGCTTAAATCTAAAATAGGCACTTGAGGCATTGTACCAAGGATGCTGGCGGCATTTTCTCGCTGTATCGCAATGCTGATACGCTGTGCGAGGAAGCCGCCAGCTCTTCGGTCACCTCACCAGTTACGTCAACCAGACGCTTGAAAAAAAATGAAAAAATGAAAAAATGTTACACATTTTACTATTGATGATATTTTGCTGAGACTTTAATTCGAAGGTGATATTAAAACTACAGTGTGCCTTATTACGTATTTGAAGACATTATTATACCTAAATATTTCTATTTATATTATTATATTAAAGTAATTCGGGCGAAACACAAACAGATGTATGAATTGTATGTTATTTAATATTGTATGAGATTAAAAATATTGTTGAAGTACAAAACGTAAATAAAACACAATTTACTAGATTATTCGTCTTTCAATGTATGTAATTAAACCTTATCTGGATGTTCTGCTAAAATCTTATTCCAACAGTCATAATCATAACTATTAAATAAAAATAAATAAAAAGCCTCTACGCTATATGCCATAAAATCTATTTTATGCCAAAATGCCTTAAATCATGGAAAACAGCCGATACTCTCCAAACTTCTTGGACCGATCTCCATAGCTAAGAACCACCGCAAGGAAACTCGTTTTCACGTGAAAAAAACCGCATCGAAATCGGTCCATCCGTTGGAGAGCTACGATGCCACAGACAAGACAGACATTGGCCTCAAACATATAACATCCTTCTTTTTGCATCGGGGGTTAAAAGTAAAAGGAAACCACATACATATTTATTTTAAATAGCCTAACTTGATGTGTAAAAATATGAGAATGACCCGCCCAAAAATATACTATCAGTGTAACATATAGTTAGACCGTAAAAAGTCTGCAGCGATTTTGATAGCCCACGCAGTGCAAGTGTCATTTTAAACGTCAAACTTCTATGAAATTATGACGTATAAATAACACTTACACTGCGTGGGCTATCAAATCCGCTGCAGACTTTTATTGGTGCGACTATAACTTACATAACCAAAATGTTGATCATCGACAAGTTTCTATTTTACTAAAGAATTTTTTTTATAATTTATTAACTGACTTCAAAAAAAGGAGGAGGTTCACAATTTGTCGTAATCTTTTTTTTATGTATGTTCCCCGATTGTTTACTCACATGTCTAGTGTCTAAAACCAAAGTTACATATGTCTTTGCTAAAACTAACCCTCTAAAATGCGTTCAAAAACTGCAAACATGGGCCAACATAATGATTAACTGTTTTGTTGTAACTGTAAGGCATTAAAACACTCGTATGATATTTTTATTAAACCCACACTCATATATTTAAATGTATTTCATTGTGTAGCAGTCACATTAAACTACTATTATAATGAGAATAATAAGGTAGAGTGTGAAAATAATAGCATAATAGAATTTTTATTTTCACGCCATCTGTCTTTTAGAGTACGAAGTTTTCCCTTTGACGTTTTTATTCACAGTGTTTTCTGAGCGTTCACGTCCAAAAATGGTGTTGAGTAGTGGCGTTAAGGTAAAGTAGATGGCACAAATATCAAGAAATTGTTTCGAGTCGGAAGAGTCCATACTGGGTGTAGGTACATATGTGTACAGTGCGGTGTCAAAAGACTCAAAGGTAGAGGATCATACTACGAGCTAAAAGTATCTATCATTTTCTAATGGATTATGTCGCTATATGTAACATAATTAGAGTGTGTTATAGTACATTGTGCAACATGGGGCGTAAGTTAAATATTGCAAACAAGAGTATAGTTAAATCGCGACGGCTTGCCGGAGTGATTTATAGACTCGAGTTTGCAATATTATTACGCCCCGAGTTACACACAATGTTTTTCATCACACTTGCTATACAAAAATTAAGTATAAAGACAAAAAACTGTTAATAATGGCACTAGAACTTTCATAACTCCCTAGAGAAAACGCTTTTTCTATAACTCCCGCTAAACCTGCGTGCAATTCTACATTTACTGAGCGAGTGTGATGAAAAATATACTTTTGAACGCGAACTGTAGAGATACTTGTTCCAATATCACTGATTATTAATAACTACTTAACAAATTCTGTACATAACGTTTATGTACTTAACATATGTACTTAGCATATAAATGTTGTTTCTCTTCCCAAGAAGAAGATCGAGAAATATTCGGATGTAATTTTCACACATCACTTTTGACTTAACATATTTCTCTTACACGTGTTTTTGAAATATAAACTCTATTACAACCACCGACAGTTTATTTTCTTGTAAATTAGAAAGGTTAGATAGGAAGGTGCTAAAGCAAAGATTAGTAGGGGCAGGGTGAATGCCCTCACCCTCATTTATTGAATATAAAAATGTGTAAACACGTCGAACTCGAAATACGATGTTATTATTTTTATTTTAGGTTGAGGATTGGAAGGAATATAATTATTTTAAATCTTTTGGGATACCTACGACCTACGATAAAATACTGTATTTATATATTGAGAACAGTACGGATATGATGGTCGTTCTTGTCTACGTGACAGCGTTATAAAACGGTGTCCGTCACTTTCTATTCCACGGTGTTAAAAAGTGTCAGTTATTTTATCACGTGGACAAAGATGGATAAAGCCATCCATAATACGCCGGCTGGACTCGTTATAATATGTACCTACTTCATAGAAGGTAGGATCGTATAGAAGTGGTATACGCGTGCCTCCGTGAGGGACAAAACATACGCAAATGCGACACTGTGATTGGTCGAATTCATTTGTTGCCCACCATTATCCATACTAAAAAAAAGGTGGGGAACAAATAAAATGTGAGACTGTGACAAGGACAAACAATAATAGCTCTTTCGCTGCTACTCCTACTGAAATATACATAAGACTATCCCGTTCTGTCAGTTTCCCCCACCACTCATGCCAGATCCAGGTATATCCTAGATTCATGACCTACTTATAATATTTAATATGGAATTCCTTAATTATAGTGTAGAGTCAACAAATTGGCTAAAAACTCTATGATAAAGCCTATAATATTATACACACAAGGTAAACGTCCTAGTATTTGGCAACCAGTTTGAAACGTTGACAACGGTAAAGTTGTTGGTGTACAGTCGCCATCAGATATATCGGAGCGGCCAGGGTGCTCACAAATATCTGAACACGCCTCTATTGTCAAGACGCTAGAGTGCGTGTTCAGATATTTTTAGGCACCTTTGGGGCCCCGATATATCTGATGGCGAGTGTAGGCACCTATACACACATGTACACATACATATCTTAACCTATGTATATGTCGCAGTCGGATCGTATAATCCGCCGTATTACATTACGGCTAGCCGTTTTCAAAAACAGGGGCGTTTTGAAATGCGGCGGTTTAACGATTAGCCGGATTGAATGCGGCTGAATGAGAATCCGCCGGAATGTATTCGGCGCCATACGTTCTTCAACACGGCTAGCCGTAATGTAATACAGCGAGTCATTAGCCGCCGCTTTGACAGTTTTTAGTTCCCATTTTTAACACCCGTGGCGCTGCCTGACAAACGCTGGGGTGTCCATCAAATCTGGAGTTCGTCGGACTGTTTCTTTTCAAAAAACATTTCTTTCGCAACTTAACTAGACGGAGCCCCGCTTCGCAGGGCTCCTTTTTCTGAGCGGTTTGCCCTTCGGGCATCTGAAGCTACCTAACGAACCTAACCTACCTACCTATTGATTTAGTGAGACGTCCGTGAAAACATTACACTTTGGGGAAAAAAGCGTAGGTAGGTAAGTAGGTTAGGTTCGTTAGGTAGCTTCAGATGCCCGAAGGGCAAACCGCCCAGAAATAGGAGCCCCGCTTGCGGGGCTCCGTCTATTTAAGTTGCGAAGGAAATGTTTTGGAAAATAAACACATGTAGTGCGGTGGGACCATGGTAAAAATAAATTAAATTGCAAACATTGTCAAACTCCGGTTACGTAGGCGACCGAAAGAACTGGTCACTCTACAATCTAAAATAGTAGTACGATGCGGCTAAACGTTGGCCGCCTTATTGAAGAACGTATCGCAATGACAATCCGGCTAATCGTCGAACCGCCGCATTTCAAAACGCCCCTGTTTTTGATAACGGCTAGCCGTAATGTAATACGGCGGATTATACGATCTGACTACGACATATATACCGTCCTAACGTATTTAATAAAACTTATTGATTTGCGGAATCTTCATATATAATTCTAACTATATATGAAGATTCCGCGAATAATTCTAATTCCCATTTAATTTATCACCTAATATTACGTCTATTTCCGTAATAAAATGGTTTTTGGAGACCAACATCGTTGGTCTCCTTTCATACAGCGCAAAAAAACATGGGTTTACTAAGGTAATATATAAATGCAAAGTATGGAGAAACACGATTCCACATAAATGTGTTTCTTTATTCACTATTTTGATAGTGATATTAGTGACGAAATATTGAACTGACAGTTTGTTTATGTTAATGGAATTTTTAATGTTGCATTTTAGATTTTTTTTCTGTCGAGCTATGGTTATTCAATCAGGTTTCGAATCGATGATGTTACTAGAAAATGACCTCAAATTGCTAATATTTATATTTTTTGACTACCTACCGTATTTGTGATCTAAAAAGCGCTACGATTGCTCAAAAACTGCCGGCTGAACCCACTGTACCTCAACCACACATTTTTCCTTTTTTTTATAGCAAAGTGAAAGTTTAATCATCTACAAACATGTGACCATGTTTGTAAAGACTAGAGACTGACTACAAGTAATGAATATAGATAAAACATCTCTTTATTGTGAAATCAATCGTTTTCTTGCTAAACATTTTTTTTTATTATACTTAGGCACTTGGGCACCAACGGTGAAATTAGGGTTCCCTACGGTAAATAGTTTTACCAACCCTTATTTTCAATGAATTGCAACATTGATAACGGAGTTTGGTAACAACATAACTTCATTGAGTCGGTACGGGCTCAGTTTGATGACTAAGTAGATAGATTCATAAAACGTTTTTTTTTTACTGGGTCATACACATCAGATCAACCTATCATTTCTCTCCTGTGGACATACCCAGTTCAATGGCGTATTAATAAACACTTGTCAATTCTAACAAGCCCTTGATCGTCGTTTGTCAATATCCATCATATTGATATTTCTGTTTGTTAGTAAGATAGTTTATTTAACAGAGGTTTGTAAATTTGAATAAATAAGGGGGTAAGGCTATGGAGGCTACACTGAGAGAAAAATCATTAGTAAACTAAACCAGGAATTAAAAAACAGTTCTGTACTGGGGGAAAAAATGAAGTTTAGTAATAATTATAGACGTTTCACTATTTCTGTAAAGTTTATTTATTTCTACAAACAGCTCAGTAGTCCTAAATCTAATTTCAACAAACAGATAATAGAAATTGCAAGAACTAATAGAAATTGCAAAAGGGGCATTCCATAATAAACGCTACCAAGGGTTCAAAAATGAAAATTCGTTTAAGAAGTCAACACTAACCTATTTCCATAGAAAACATACCAAACCTTCATGTCAGAAAAAAAAAACCGAAAAAAAATCAATTTTTACATGTTTTTCATGTACTTGATCGCAACGTTTAAATGATAGGCGTAAAACTAATTTTATACAGCGATATTGGCAAGACTAATTAAAAAGAAAGTAACTGTAAACTGTTACAAATTTCCCGCAGTTATTTCAGGTAAAATATCGTAATTTTATAATTTGTCTTTAAAAATATTAAAAAGCATGGATTAATCGGTTTTTAGAAGAGTATTCTAGACTGTGGTCTCAAAGTAACACCCGAAACGAAAAAGAGATAAAAATATGTGTAACTTTTCCCGTAATTAACTATAGCCAAACATGTTTTGCCAAAGAAAGGCTATGATGTGAACCTATGCAAATGTGTAATAGTTGTTGTTTTAGCGTCTGCTTTAGTCGTATGTTTTAAAGTTTGAAGTTGTGTAACACCCGAAACGTGTTGATCGTCCGCCTGTCAGTCCCCGGCTTTTCGCCGTGATGGTTAGTGCTAGAAAGCTGCAATTTGGCAAGGATACTTAAATCAATCATGGCGACAAAATAGTAACACAAAAACTACAAAAAATTTTTTTTTTAGGTTTGCTCCTGTACAAAATATTTTTAATTTTTTTGCGACTTTAATCCTGTGATGTGGGGTGTCGTTGGATAGATCTTTCAAAATGAATAGGTGTCACCATCAACCATTTTTTGATTAAGTGAATATTTTCGGTAATATTCGCATCGAAAGAAAAATAATTATGATATCTTCGAGAAACAGTTTTTATTGTTAAGATCAATGTATTTTATAATAATTCAGCATTTATTACTTATGTTTTTAATCATATTTATTAAAAAGACAATAATTTCAATAAAATGAGCCATAATTTCGTATAAATCTGTCTTAATTTCGTACTCGTAACACCCGAAACGAACCATGAGTAACACCCGAAACAGGTAATTTATTTTATTAAAATTAATTGAAAAGTGATACTAAGTGTTACTTCAGTGTTTCAGTAGACTATACTAACTTTTATTACTTGACATAAATAAAACTGGAGGTTACTTGACAAAATTCGCTAAATTATGCATTTTGGTACTGATGGTCAGAAGGTATAGGCCAATTCCCGTAACGCCCGAAACAGCTACTTTTTAGTGATTCTCTCGTTATTGCTCTTATACTTTAATTATGTGTGTACAGGAAAAGAAAATATTATCAAAGTAGTAGATGAATCAATAGTTATAACCTCCTAGTTCCTGTTACAATATCGAATAAAACCTTATTTTAAGAGTTCAAGTGTAACACCCGAAACGGTGGAATGACCCAAAAGTCAATTTGTTCCTATTAGTTGACTCTCCTTGTCCCCGGATTAAGTTTATTTTTGTAATTCATAGTGTGTTTTTGTTATCCTTTTCTCTCAGTGTAATTTTTCCCCTCCTTTTCATTAGATAATCTGTTCCACAGTGTATGATATTGTCAATAGACACAACTGTTTTCAGATTTGTGTGACCCGACTATCTAAATCTTCGATGTGTACAAGTATACTCTGTATCTTTAGGCTCCTTAAGCCAGTTGAGGATAGATGAAAACATTACATGATCAAATAATGTTGGTTAGAGTCAAGTCGTTCAGTGACTGGTCCAGGCGGTTTTGTATTTGGTTGGTTAACCAATAAATGTTATAACTACCCGAAAATGTACAAATTGTTTGTTTACTTTTATTTAAATACCTAAAAATAGAGACTATAGGAATCATAAACTATGTGTTTGTCAAAAACTTATTTATCGTAGGTACATACAACGTACGCCGCCTGTAAGCGTATGTAGAAATAAATTTTAATTTTAATTCACATCAAGCCGTACTAATCCCTCCATTATATTCCTGCGTAGCTAAAAGAAAAATAATACATCCCATCTTATTACGAAAAAATCTTTAATTGACTCGCCTCCCCACACACACATACACACACACGCTTCAGAGACAAACAGAGTATATAAATAGTTGTACGGGTGTATAGTAATAAAGTATAAATGATGGAACTAGCATATAGGAAAATATAATATATTTGCTCGCATAGCTACGGCGTGCTATATATATTGTTGGTGATGGAATAGGGAGGGCGTGGACTTGTGTATATTTTTAAATTTTTTTTATTTTTTAAGTGAAAGGTGAACAATCCGTATTTTCATAATATTCTTCACTAAGTACATAATTGTCTACCACAGTGTACCTACCTACCACTTGCACTTGAAGTGCAAGTTAAGGGTTTAACCCTTATACTCGTATGCATGAAGTATCAATAGTATTGATTCAATACTCATACTAAAACAAAAAAAAATTAAAACCAAATTCACTTTAGTTTAAGATTTTATATCGTCATAAAAAAGTCTTAATTTCGAGATAACTTGGCTGGCTCTTGTCTTGTTTCAGTGTCAATATTGAATGCATCTCGGGGTTAAATATTTAACCGAACTACGGATTTTTTCGTATAGATCATCCGTTTTATTGGGAGTCGATAAAATGAAGTCTATGTCGCCCGTGAGTTGATGGGCTTCGTGGCTTTAATTATAATAATTTAAGCCAAGGTGAATAGTATGAGTCAGATGAGTTTAACACAACCCATGCACATATGTGACGTTCCACGGGAAAAGGTACCTTATGAGGGTTTCTAGTTTCGGAGATATTAAATGTTTTGTAAAGAGGTGAAAAAATGCTCAATTTTTTTTTATTGTGTGATCTGAAACCTTAATGCCTAACGTTTGTTTACCTGTTTTTATTTTTGTTATAAGTTAGTTATAAGCCTAGTAATGTCGTCTCAGAGTTTAGTAGAAAAGGTACCTTATGGAAAAAAGATTGAAAATTCCCAAAAAAACTAGTCAATACGGGAAAAGAAGTTTGGTAGAGAACTGTATTAGCATTCTGCAAAACTAATTTGATAATTTCAGTTCTGGTTGGGGCGCCTCGCAAATATTATAACCGTACATAGACCGACATCACAAATCCAAGTAGACTGCTATTATACCAAAGTTACTCTCGTCAAGTCTTTCTTAACTAGAATAATCTTCATTTGGTTTGGTCGCATGCAGTAAATCAGCCATTGGTTTGCTGAAAAATGCCAATACCCGACGCATTACCTTATGGAATATCTGAGGTCATTGAACCTCAATGCCGCTTATCTTCAATAGCAACCGAAATATATTATTGATAAGAAATAGACGATTTATACCATCTTAACCCCAAAATATTATTAGTTTATCCTAACTGTTCCATCATCATCATGCCTCATCATGTAACTTGACCACAAGGTACCTTTTCATTACATACAAATTATTGGTCTTTTTTAAGATTATTTTGACGAAGAACTAATTAAATTGGGGGCAGTTTAATGTAAATTAATATTTTCTATTCATAAAAGATAAACTATAATATGATTGATATTTTGTAGTGATGTATTATTAGATTTATTTCCATAAGGTACCTTTTCGTAAATGTATGGAGCAAATACTGTTATTGTTATGTAAGTTTAAAGTGGCATAAGGGGTTAAATATAGTATTTAGTTGGGGTTTTAGGATTTATTTCATTTGAATGACAGAATTTCTTTCATATGTGCTCAGAAAAATTGATTGTGTGTCACATTAAAAGTAAAAATATTCAATTTTGTGATTTTATATGAAAAAGTCAGAAAATACATTTTCACCTCTAAATCGGTATTGTTTTTTGCTTAAACTGTCTGTCAGTGTCGTTTTCTAATAGATAAAATTTAAATCTTGAGAGCTCATTGCAATCAATCGTGAAAATGAAATAAAACTTTATTTTCAAGAGATTGGTTAGTATACACATAAATCAGCCGATATCAAAAGTTTCTATTTGCATTACAGAACAAGTCGCAATATTTTTTTAATCTCAGATATATAAGGCATTATTATTTGTAGTCAACTATGTAACTTACTTCAGGAACATAGTTTTTTAGGCGGCTAAACTTAAAACTTCTCTATCGTAAAGTTGCTCATTTCACAACATTATTTTCAAAAAATCATATCTCTGTAACTACGCAACCTAGAAGGTTGATCTTTTGTGTTATCGATAGCTTATTTATTGTAGATTACTGGGGTATGCATAACTCCATACCCGCCATAAGGTACCTTTGACCGTGGGACGTCACATATGTACATACAACAATCGTATTATCATTATTCCTTTTGACATTGATACATAAGATAAATGAAATACAGACAGGTCTAAAACCTCAGATAATTAGCTTCATGCATGATTTTTTTTTGGAGGTATCAATCTATTCTACTCCTCATGAAATTCAAATGTTTATGTAATATTAGGTGTGTCATACTCACAATATCTTGTGCTAATTGTACTTCTAATTATTGCAAATGAGTATAGAGCAGAGCACAATATCCAAGCTTCATATCCGATTCTAAGGACTATAAAAAAGTATAAGTTTGTAAGATTGTTCAGTGCTGTTCAATAGAGAACTAATTAAACAAATTGATTACTTAAAACTAAACGCAATGTCAACTTATTACAAATTATATTAATAAAAATGTTATTGAAAAAAAATACAAACTCGACTCCACCGTCACTATGTCCGGAACACACATACGAAGCGCGGCGCGCTCCGTCTTAAGGACGACATATGAAGTAATTTTTTTTCGAACCCCCGGCCACTCTAAATTGGACCTTATAACATACTGTATAAAGTTGAAACTTACCAAACTCGCGAAATATTTTTTCCATTTCATATTTACGAATATGCCCCAAATTCCCCAAAAATTAGAACCGTGAAAGCGGAGTGTACGCGTGTGTGTGAAAGTACGGAGGCTCACACATCGGCAAGGGGGTGGGTGGGGGGAGTGAGATAGTAGATAGTTTTAGAGTAAGAGAAATATATGTGGCGTTCCGTGGAGATCCGTCAGCGCGTTTTTAATTTTCGAGACGTTTTGAGTGACGTCATGAGTTTCGTTCGGAAAAAGAAGGTTGAAATGTAATCATGTTCTAAACATATTCGTTCTGTTGGTTGAGAAAGATGGTAGGAAATAAGCCAAATATCTTTTCACCACACTTGCCCTCTTCAACTATAGTAAACATCATATTGGAAACATACTCTTCAAAGTGCTGGTATAGCGATATTAGCACGTGAGGTTAAATAACAACTTCGCCCCCTTGTAAAACAAATAACTGTTAAAGATTAGGTACCCTTAGGTTCGGTAGAGATGGACTGCAACTTGTATGGAAACTGCACGCCGACGTTGCAGTTGGCATGCAGTAGCCGTACAGTTCCTATACAAATTGCAGTCGGGTTGCAGTGCTTCTGTATCGGCCCTTAATTTCCTGGAAGGCAAGAACATTGGTGACATGTTGATATAGCTAAAACTACTTTGAACCGGATTTGGACTCAAACAGATCCCAACCCAAGGACCCAATATATCCCTGTTTATATCTCCGTTGACATTTGCTGGGACGTCAGTCTTTTCGTGACCACAGCTGGTGCAACTCAGCTGAAACGTCGGAATTTAAGGTAAAAACAATGAAATTATATCGCGGTAGACCCGTTTGTGTACTAATTAAATACCAAGGACCCAAGTCGCAAACTAGGTACTTTCATAAACATTATTACTTCTTAGGTACGCGCCGTACGTTATATCGGAGACAGAGATTTAATATAGTCGTTCTAAAGGCTATGTACACTTGTATCGATCGTATATGAGTACTTTGAAAACAGCATTAAATTTGGAAAAATCAAAAGCTCAATTCTGTCGTTCAGTACAAGCCAAAAAAGACTTTATCTTGTATGAGTCTGGGTTCAAAATCGAATAACCAAACGGAAACAAGGGGGAAGACTCAGTAATTTTAGCGACAGTCAGCAACGAAATAAATTGAGAACATTTTGTGATTTTTGTTTTATACTAAGTAGGAAATTACTAAAACTTGAATTGTATGCAAATTGACTTTTTAATTTAAGCTTTAGATTTTTACCTCTAATCTTATCCGAGTCATATAAAGTTATAAAGGTCGAAGGGTCATGCATACTTAGATCGGAAATTTTATTTTCACCACACCAGCTCGGAAAGGCTTACTTTGCACTTCAAAAATTGATAGCAAAGTTGCATTTTATTCACATGTGAGGCAAAGTAATCAAATGCAAATTTTGAGTTGTTTTCTTATGTTTGCTGGAAGAAATGACTTTTAAATGATGATTTTGGATGATAAATATTTACTTACTACTTACTTACTTGGTTGGCGCGGTGACCCAAAATGAGTCTTGGCCTCCAACACAAGAGCACGCCACTTTGATCGGTCCAGAGCGGTATCCTGCCAGCTTTCGCCGACGCCGAGCTCACGGAGATCTGCCTCCACTCTATCTGCCCAACGCTATTTAGGACGACCAATAGGACGGCGCCCAGTTAGTCGACCCAAGTAGGCCCTTTTGGCTGCCCGATCTTCACCCATCCTTTCGAGATGGCCAAGCCAGCGGAGACGATGTTCTATTTCGGCATTCTTTCGGATCCTCCAACTGCCATCGTCTCTTTTGACGGGCAAAACAACAACACAGTTCGGGTTTTTTTTGATAAATATTTAATAACATTCATTTGGATTTGATTTGATTTGATTTTGTTTGATATTTTACATTTAATATTTGCTTCGGGTTGGTGTGGTGAAAAAATTGTGTTTCACTCGGGGGCAAATTTTGTTTAACCCTCGTGCTTTGAAACGCTCATGATTCCATTTTTCTAACCACTCGCTACGCTCGTGGTTCAATTTTGGAATCTTTCGCTTGCTCGGGTATCAATATTAGCACGAGCGGTTAAACAACAACTTTGCCCCCTTGTAAAACAAATAACTATTACGTCACAGGCTGAGCCTAGTGTGAGGATCACTGTACTGCCTCTCTTGTGATATTAATTTGTGAAATAAATATAAGTATTTTAAATTTTAATTTATTTTGTATTTTCTGTACAGGCAAGGTATTCAGTATCTGTACGGACAAAGTACCAAAAATATGTAATATACAACCTTATTGACCATAAATATTTATCCCATTTTTTTAGGCTTCTCAGGAAAATTTATTAAAATATAGGTATGGTACATGTAATATAAAAAAAAATTATAAACTAAACTTAAAAACTACATAAAGCTACAACTAACTACAAACATAAACTAAAATTATAAATAAAAAACTGGCTCCAGCACCATACATTAAATTAGTGTACACTATTTTTGGCACTTTGATCGTGTCGATATTTAATTCACTGTAGGTACAATATTCGAAACATAAGACTAAAATTTTTGCACGGGCTAAAACTACGTCGGAGCCGGTTTTAGGCGATATAAAGTGTCATTCTATGGAACTTGCTAACTATGTAAACAAACCGCCATACTGAAATCATCATTCAGTGACAGTTTCAATATGTTTACATAGTTAGCATGTTCTATAAAGTGACACTTTACGTCATAGGATCAATTGTCCTTCACTTTCAGGAACAAAAGAGACTTTTGTTTTATTGCGCGTGTACAGTCACCAGCAATAATATGTTACACAATGAAGGCCGCAAAAATATGTGACGCACTCTTGTTGTACTGCGAATAAGATCGTGTCAGATGTTTTTGCGGCCTTCGTTGTGTAACATATTATTGCTGGTGACTGTACCATCGCCCACACTGTTAACTGACCAACTGTGGGCCTTATTACATAAGGCATAAGGTCCACCGATGCACAGTTCAGTGTTGTTGTTATAACTAAAAAGTCAGAAATGCACGACTGAGCCAAACATATAGAGATAGGCGAGCATAAATATAGTACCTACAGTCGCCATCGGGTATTTATTTCTTTAACCTTTTGAACGCCACAGACGGCAATTGGCGTCAACGCATAATACGGAACACCGACGCCAAAGACGGCATTTGACGTCGATCGTTTTTCGAAATTCATATATTAAATTTGTTGTAGAGTTTTTAGGTCGCGCGTAGGTTCAATTTTCTTGAAAGTTTTTTGATGAAAATCTACTGAAAAACACCCCACTTTTAGGTTGGCATTATTTATTTACAAACCTAAATTTTACCCCCGTGGCGTCAGTGGTACGGCAAATGGATGCACCGTTTGGCGTTCAAAAGGTTAAAATTTTAAATCAGGCAATGAGGCTCATATTACAAATACCTTACAGACTGGTTGTATGCATTTTATAAACTTATAAACTAAACACTATTTAGGCAACAAAACGCAATCCATACTAATATTATAAGAGCGAAAAGCGTGTCTGTCTGTCTGTTACCTCTTCACGCTTAAACCGCTGAACCGATTTAGTTGAAATTTGGTATGGAGATAGTTTGAGTCCCGAGGAAGGACATAGGGTAGATTTTATCACAGAAATCACCCTTTTAGGGGGTGAAAAGGGGGGTGGAAGTTTGTATGAGAAATCGATAAAAAGCAGATTGGATAAAAAATAAGCTACCCAAATTACTAACTCCACGCAGACGAAGTCGCGGGCAAAAGCTAGTAGATAAATATATCGGAGCGGGCAAGGTAAACACGCCTCTATGATCAAGGCGGTGCGTGTTCAGTTATTTTTGAGCACCTCGGCAGCTCCGATATATCTGATGGCCACTGTACAGGATACACTGATTAATTGATTTAAAGCCCAATTAGGGCTCGGAGACTATCGATTGAGTTAAAGGTCATTGACGAGGGTGTGTATTTGATACCCAGTGAAGCTTCGAACCCAAGCCAAAGCACCGCTCGTGGTTCAATTTTGGAATATTTCGCTTGCTCGGGTATCAATATTAGCACGAGAAGTTAAACAACAACTTTGCCCCCTTGTAAGACAAGTAGGTAACTATTAAATACCGTTAACCGGGGTGAATAGGGATGACTGGGGTGAAACTTAAAATGTGATTTACCTGACAATTTCTTAAAAAATACCCACACAAATCGTATCATACAAAATGTAATTAAATCGAATGATAAAATGTTTGTGGGTGTTTCTTAAAAAATTGTTAGGTAAATCACATTTCAAGTATTGTCCCTGCTCACCCCAGTCATCCCTATTCACCCCAGTTGACGGTACTATTACATTTATAGAACTATTATATAAAGAGTGAACCAAGAGAACGTAATCCTGGCAACGAATAACAAGAAAATGTTGATCAACCCCTAAAAAATCGTGAGTAAACAAATCTACGAAGAAATACATAGGTGCATTAATAATAATCCCGTATATAATACGTTGACAGGAGGCCTAGGCCTAGCACTGGATCGTATACTTTTTTCAATATTTCAATATTTATAGCTTATTAAGTTATTATAATCCCTGTGAAACAGGAAACTTAACATAATCCCATTTATTTATCAAATTGCTTCTAAAAACTGTATAACCAACCCTTCACTGCACCATTGCAATTTCTACCTTAACCCCTTGAAATAAAGTCCTCCTGAATCGTAGTGACCTTACCTAATTTCCATACGGTCAGCCCATAGCATGACAATGAGTTTTAAACCTTAAATGTATGACGGTAGAGTTTGAAATGTGTTGGGGTTGCGAGTTCTATTTATAGACGTTTGAGGCTTGAATGGTTCATTTGTGTGGAGGTCAGTCACTGCTGTGATACAAGTCCAACCAATTTGAATCCTAGGCCACTGTAGAACCTTGTCGCTTTAACTACTAGATACATGACATACATCGCTCAATAACCACTGTCGTAGAAGATGAACGAATTGTTTTATTATGACATGGTCCTATAGTGGCCTAGGAATTGGTTGACTGTACCTTCGTCTAGCGTTGAATGAAGTTTCGTAAGCCTTATTGCCAAGACATATGGTATACCTGTGGTCAGATAAGATTGTTACTTTAATTACATTAAATATGTCTGCTCGTTTACCTTCAATATCAAATAAATCTGAATTTCTAATTCAGATTTCCAATTTTTCCTGATTTTTTCTAATTAAGTAATCGATGACTGTCTATCGCATTTATGTAGCACTAACACAACAAGTTCTTTTTGACATTGGAAATGTCTTTTCGTTCGCTCCAGTATAGGCTCCGATTTCACGAAAAAGTGCGATCCCATATGATATTAAAAAATAGGCTCAAAAGACGCATAATCACGAGAGCTGTAAGGTGCAAAAATAATTATTCGAGAAAGTCAAAAACAAAAAAAGTTATGGTCGAAATAGTGAAAATAAAATTAAATTTTTTCCGAATTTTTGATTTTGGTGCTCGATAATTTGGAAACGAAGAATGATATCAAAAATTTGAGAAAAACGGCTCTGGACAATTTAGTCAGCTACAATTTGAGCCTAAAACAAAGACGATCGGGTTAAGGGTTTGCCCTGTAGCCTAACCTTTAAATAGTCAAAAAGTCAGAACGACATTTTTCACATGACATTTATGACTTCATGTTTCGCAGAGTTCGTTATCGGTGTTTGTTGTGAATTATTGATAGGGAGAGGGAGAGGGAGAGGGAGAGGGAGAGGGAGAGGGAGAGGGAGAGGGAGAGGGAGAGGGAGAGGGAGAGGGAGAGGGAGAGGGAGAGGGAGAGGGAGAGGGAGAGGGAGAGGGAGAGGGAGAGGGAGAGGGAGAGGGAGAGGGAGAGGGAGAGGGAGAGGGAGAGGGAGAGGGAGAGGGAGAGGGAGAGGGAGAGGGAGAGGGAGAGGGAGAGGGAGAGGGAGAGGGAGAGGGAGAGGGAGAGGGAGAGGGAGAGAGGGAGAGGGAGAGAGGGAGAGGGAGAGGGAGAGGGAGAGGGAGAGGGAGAGGGAGAGGGAGAGGGAGAGGGAGAGGGAGAGGGAGAGGGAGAGGGAGAGGGAGAGGGAGAGGGAGAGGGAGAGGGAGAGGGAGAGGGAGAGGGAGAGGGAGAGGGAGAGGGAGAGGGAGAGGGAGAGGGAGAGGGAGAGGGAGAGGGAGAGGGAGAGGGAGAGGGAGAGGGAGAGGGAGAGGGAGAGGGAGAGGGAGAGGGAGAGGGAGAGGGAGAGGGAGAGGGAGAGGGAGAGGGAGAGGGAGAGGGAGAGGGAGAGGGAGAGGGAGAGGGAGAGGGAGAGGGAGAGGGAGAGGGAGAGGGAGAGGGAGAGGGAGAGGGAGAGGGAGAGGGAGAGGAGAGGGAGAGGGAGAGGGAGAGGGAGAGGGAGAGGGAGAGGGAGAGGGAGAGGGAGAGGGAGAGGGAGAGGGAGAGGGAGAGGGAGAGGGAGAGGGAGAGGGAGAGGGAGAGGGAGAGGGAGAGGGAGAGGGAGAGGGAGAGGGAGAGGGAGAGGGAGAGGGAGAGGGAGAGGGAGAGGGAGAGGGAGAGGGAGAGGGAGAGGGAGAGGGAGAGGGAGAGGGAGAGGGAGAGGGAGAGGGAGAGGGAGAGGGAGAGGGAGAGGGAGAGGGAGAGGGAGAGGGAGAGGGAGAGGGAGAGGGAGAGGGAGAGGGAGAGGGAGAGGGAGAGGGAGAGGGAGAGGGAGAGGGAGAGGGAGAGGGAGAGGAGAGGAGAGGGAGAGGGAGAGGGAGAGGGAGAGGGAGAGGGAGAGGGAGAGGGAGAGGGAGAGGGAGAGGGAGAGGGAGAGGGAGAGGGAGAGGGAGAGGGAGAGGGAGAGGGAGAGGGAGAGGGAGAGGGAGAGGGAGAGGGAGAGGGAGAGGGAGAGGGAGAGGGAGAGGGAGAGGGAGAGGGAGACATGCGTTATGTCCAGGATACTTGTGTTAGTCTAAGAATAAAATATATCATTCAACGTTGTAGTTTTATTTTGTAACTTTTTCCTTATCCAGACTTTCTCGTCGCTCAGCGACAATATTTTTTCGAATTCCGTAGATTCATTTCCAATGTGCTCGATAGTCGTGTGAGGCACGAAATCTGTGAATTTTTTATAATAAGTACCTAATTTTTAACTTAAAATTAAATATTAATTGAAATTTATTGTCACGTTAGACCAAGAAAAGTCTGCAACGATTTTGATAGCCCACGCAGTGCAAGCGTTATCTTAAACGTCAAACTTCTATGAAATTATGACGTATAAATAACACTTGCAATGCGTGGGCTATCAAAATCGCTGCAGACTTTTCTTGGTGTAACTCTACCAATGGTTTAGTCTGAGTTTAAAGCCTCTGTCTAAAGTAAAAGCCATAAAACTAAAGACTTATGAGCAATAAGCTATCGATTTGTCATTGTCAAATTGTTAAATTCCCCGCCAAAGCGATGGCACTTGACGTAGGTACACCTACTTCCCTTCAGTAAAAGTAGGGTGTCCACTCTCCACGTATCCAGTGGTTAGTCATTGCAACGACAATTAACACAATTAACTGTTATAAACTCACATTTATAGACGGGTCATCCGCGAATTTATTTTATTACCTTTATTTACCGACGTTTAACTGTTATAAGACATACAGACAAACAGACACGACAGGGGACTTCGTTTTATAATGTGTAGTAATAGTGGTTAAATATATGTACGATTGCATAAATTTTGATCAATATAAAATCGAGTTGATCTCACAAATTGATCTAGACAACCGCACCTTAAATATAATATCGTCAGTAAAAGATGGTAGCTAAGTTAAAATTGGCATTATCATCCCAACTTACATACAAACAAATTCATATATTAAATTTCTTATAGAGTTTTTAGGTCGCGACACCCCCCCTACCCCCCATGTCAATTTTCTTGAAAGTTATTTCAAATCTCCCCGGCTGGCGCCGTTTTTCTTAAAGGGCGCGTATGTAGGGCACTGGCTTTGGGGGTGGCTGGGGTAGTTTAGGGGCATAGGTTCGGTTCTGGACTGGGCTTAATGTTGTAGAGCAATAGAGGCAATTATAAAATTCTGAAGTCATACAGATTTCTAATGTACAATCGTCACATTGCTTAGGCCAGGCCTCTTTCCAAAGAGTAAAGAAGGTAAGTTTACTAAACTCTTTCTACTATACAAGAGTTTGAGATAAAGTTCCCACATATACCCATTAAAGTCATTCATTTGAAGCTAAATAGCGTTACTTTTTAATACTAATAAGACGATTTTTGGTCTGTTGATATTTCGCACTTTAAAAACTGAATCATCCTACCGACTGCGCCAAGATATATTAGAATTAAAAATACAAAACAACCCAGCCTAAAAATGATTCTTCTATACAATTCTCCTTTTTAATCATAGATAAAAAACATAAAAAGTCACAGATAAAATAATTATACAATATGCTTAACTCGTTGGCGTCTTTCCTGCAGACATCGCAAAGATAAGGGAATCTAAAGCTAATTTTTACGCGGCACCCTTACAAGGGGCATACATTTTTTCAGTACCTGAGACTCAAATAAGAAAAACGGGATATATACGTACCAGAGTAGTTAGCTTTTATTGTATTGCCCACAGAAGTGACCTTTGTCTATTAAAATAAGTTTGAACCATATAGGCAATCTAATAAAAGTAAATAGCGTCCGTAAGCGACATTCAAGTAGAGCCTTTAAGGCCCATCTACAAAAAGGAAACTTAACTATTATAAAGTTCCTTTAAAAAAGGGCGGGTATGAAAATTTGCCCTCCGTGACCCCGTTTCTGAAATGTGATTTCTTATTTTTTATTGCTTCTCGGGGAGGTTTATTTTGGCATTGTACGTTCATTTTTCTGCGTATTTGTTTATGAAGGGAACGGCTGACGCTTTACGCTGCGTGTAGCGTCACATTGTATTAAAATGAAAAGGCTGAAATATTGGTATGGTGTCAACCGAAGAGTTCGAAGACCATGGCCTTAATTCAAGCGTCACAACAAGCGTAAAGGTACCTAACACACCTAAATTACCTCTATATTACCACAGTATAATAAATAGTACTAACGTACAGTATGGACACTCCCTGCCTCCCGTTGAAAGTGCCGCCCACCCTCTCTCGGTTACCTCTCAGTTACCGGCTGGCAAGGACGCGACGACGCGGTGCGCAGAGCCACGCAAAATATTAAATAAATATTTACAAATCCTTTTGTAATGGGCGTGTGTTGTGCTGTGTACGGTTGTTTAAGCTCTATAAACGACAAAACTAAAAGAAAGTTCCACAGATTCCCATTGTATGAATCATCGCAAATACATACCCAGTTATTTTTAAAGTGTTTTATGTTTTAGTAGAATACCAACTTACAATAGGTACTTATGTTTAGTATTTCTTTTACCCTATCTGTTTTAGACCTAAACCTATCAGATCACACTGAAAACAACACAATATCTATATGAACAAAAAATCATGTTTTCAACTTACGTAATATTTTGGTGGCCTGAATTTCCTTACAAAAATTTCGTTACTTCGTTTATACTGATTCAAAATAGGAAACTATTATATAAATCGAGCTTAGATACCCACCTTACAGCATAATATGATTCTTATTTCTTCCTAATTCGCGCAATGAGTTTTGGGTCATTGAGGTCATCGAACTTGTCAACAAAATGGCGGGAACCCTAGCACGTCTTATCTCACTCACACAAGCATGGTACGCGTTCACCTACACGAGCTTAGACTGTGTGCGTAGGAACGCGTTTGTTTCATACATTTGATCGCCAGTGTCCGGGGTGTGATATTACTATCAATACACCTTATAAAACTAAGTCCCCCGCCGCGTCTATATGTTTGTTTGTGATAAACTCAAAAACTACTGAACGAATCTTCAAGCGGTTATTCACATATCAATAGAGTGATTTTTGAGGAATGTTTAGGTGTATAATTTGTTAAGGTTTCGTGTAACCCGTGCGAAGCCGGGCCGGGTCGCTAGTTTCAGTAATAAAAAAGGAAACGTATTATTGTGGAAAAAGGTACCTTTTTAATATGTTGGTCATACTAGCCTAAGTCTAAGCACTCTGGCAACACTGCAATGGGATCGATAATTTCCCGCTGCTGAAACACAGCAGCAGTAACGCCGCTGCAGTCGACATCTGAATGACACCTTTAATGTTAGCGATATCACGACTTTGTACAAATATTCGCGATCACAATGGGCAAAAGATTGTGATGCCCGCAGTACAGTCGAGGACATAAATATGTATACATTTTTTCACCTTATTTCAATGGGTAAGGTGAAGAAATGTATACATATTTATGTCCTCGACTGTACCATTGACTTAGTAAGATACCTGTGTGAAGAGAGTGGATCAACTACACGCTACACTCTAATAACATGAGCTAAAAATTGCCTACTCCAGAGCACACAGTCGCTGTGGCCGAAATCGTTCAGGAGAGCATCATCATCAAAATACCTGTGTTCAATATGGTCTTCTGGAGGATTTTTTGGAATTTTCGACCAATAAGTATGTAAGTAAATATTCTTTAAGGCACACAGATGCGTGTGCGTGGACGTGCACGTGCGCGTGCGCTAATATGTTGGAGCCGTGCACGCACACGTCACGCAAGCGGTGTGCTGTCTCTTATACATTTCTGTATATTACAACGTGCATGTGCGCGTCTACGCAAACGCATCCGGTGTGCACATGTCTTTATTTTGATCATACAACTCAAAATACACAGAAATAGAAATATGCTGAAATATGAAATGTAATGTAATTTCATATTATGAGAATAAATATCTAAATCTAAATCTATGGCGAAATGTGCTGAACTCGCAAAATTGCATATTAACCTTATTTCTGTACCTACCACATTTCCAGCAAATAAAATATTTCTATTTTTATTTATAGTAAAAAAAATATATCTTTAGAAAAAGAATTCTATATTTCAGTTTGAACACGTCGCCCTCTTAGCAATTTCTGCTGCTGTACGTAATAAATTCGGAAAAGTAAAAGAAGTATTAAAAAAAGAAATTCAAATACATCGAGGGGTGTGAGGTAAATCTGATAAGTCGAGATAACTTTTCATTTCAAAAAGTATGTCCACATATTCCACAGACGTGATTTGTAACTAAGTATACTTACATAATTATAACTTCAAAATAGTTATTTACGATACAAGTGCGGAAAAGAGGAAATTCGAAACGAGTGGCGATAAATTAAAACACGACCGAAGGGTGTTTCAAATCGACACGAGTTGCGAATTACCTATTCGCACGTGTATCGTACAATGTTTTACAGTATATATGGCCCTTTAAACTTTCGACATAGGTCCGCACGGAAAGTGCTAATGCGGGAAAGTATATAGAAACATAATATGTACTGTAAACACATTTGCACCACACCAGCTCGTAAAGGCCATCTTTCTACTTCGCTAACGTATGAAAAAGTACCATTTTATCCACAAGAGTGCCAAAGTAATTAGATCCAAATTTTAAGTTGTTTCGTCATTTTGGCGTCAATTGACTTCAAGGTGATTTTGGAATCTTTCGCAGACTTTCGCTTGCTCGTGTATCAATGTTAGCACGAGGGGTTAAACAACAACTTTGCCCCCTTGTAAAACAAATAATTATTGACTTATCGGGTGTGATTTCCCAGCCTGACAATAGCGTAATCACCACACCTTATGAAACAAAGGCCCCCGCCGCGTCTGTCTGTATGTATGTTCGCGATAAACTCAAAAACTGCTGAACGGATTTTCATGCGGTTTTCACCTATTTGTTAAGGTTTTGTGTAACCCGTGCGAAGCCGGGGCAGGTCGCTAGTAGACATTGTGTCTCACAGATCTACAATGATGCTTACGCTTCAAAATAATTGTAGTGTGCAAAAGGAAGCCATTACGTAATTTACGTATTTAGTGTGTCAAAAAATATTGAATAAAATGAGTTGATTTGTACCCTAGTTGTTAAAACTCAGCTACCTTCGATATAGTGTATAATTATTTACAGTACATATGGTCCTATCTTCCCGCACTAGTGTGTAAAATAGCACTTTTCGTGCGTATGTCACAAGTTTAAAGGGCCATATATACTGTAAAACGTTGTACGATACACGTGCGAATAAGTAATTCGCAACTCGTGTCGATTTAAAACACTCCCTTTGGTCGTGTTTTAATTTATCGCCACTCGTTTCGAATTTCTTCTTATCCGCACTTGTATCGTAAATAACTATTTCCATCGTATTATCACGGAAACGTACAAACGTGTCTTGCTATGAACGTGTGTTTCAGTCAGTCTTACATAAAGTACCGAGGTTGACTGAACTAGCATGACAAATACGAACGTTTCCGAGAAAATACGATGGAAAACAATTATGCACCTACATCTGTACTAGAAAATTACCTCATAACTTCTTTACCAGCTGCCTGAGATAAATGGTACCTATAGACGACCGGTCGGGCCTAGTAGGAAGTGAAGCCCTGCCTGCGAAGCCGATGGTCCTGGGTTCGAATCCCAGTAAGGGCATTTATTTGTGTGATGAACACTAATATTTGTTCCTGAGTCATGGGTGTTTTCTATGTATTTATCTGTATAAGTATGTATATCGTCGCCTAGCACCCATAGTACAAGCTTTGCTTAGTTTGGGGCTAGGTTGAACTGTGTAAGATGTCCCCAATATTTATTTATTTATTATTTATTTATAGTAGCCTCTCGAACACCAAAATATCTCAACAGCGTCCGTTCACCCGCGCAATTTTCAATCCTCCATTTCCTCCCAGTTTTCCAAATTCAAATTTCAACAAACATGTAAAAAAAGAGCCGGGGCTTTAAAAATCGAATCAGGGGCCGTCCTTGAGGAGGAGGCGCTCTTGCCGTCAACACATAAATCATATTTCTGGAGAATTTTTAAAAGTCCTATTGCTTTCGCGTATTTGCGATGTACTCCCCCTCGGGTGGTGTGTACTTACCCCCTCGCTTCCTAGTTCTGGGGGATACAGGGGGCTTGGAAACCGACGGCCTTGGACGGGATAAGTTTTGGAGGGGAATGTTTGTTCTTGAAATTCTGGGGAATTCTTGAGGTTTATATAACACTTTAAACTCTCGCGTTTTGTACACATATTTAACTAGCTTTTGCCCGCGGCTTCGCACGCGCAGGAGAGTTTTTTAATTTTGTTTTTTTTTTACGGACTGAACAGTGACTCACCTTAGTCTCACCTGCTGGAAAGTGATGACAAGGCCGAAGGTGTAGGGTTGTAAAAAAAACGTTTTTTTTCTGACTTGAGAAAAAACATGAAAAAAAACCGTGAAAAAAAAACGTTTTTTTTCTGGAGTACGTTTTTTTTCAAAAGTATGAAAACTCAAAATTTGCAAGGCAGTTAATACTTTTATACGGTTGTTTTACTTGTTTTAGACTTTATGTCAGTTTATGTTAACCAATTTAATTTAACAACTTTGATTAATAACAACATAAATGAAATCTGTAGTGGTAGTTATCGCAATTTACTGTTGGCAACACCAACGCCTCTCGTCGCCGCATCGGGGAATTCAGGGATTCCCCAAAAATTACTTCGTTTTAAGTTACATATACAAATAAATCACGAAAAACCGTTATTGTGGCATATTTTTGTTCATCTGAAAAAAAAACCTAATTTAGAAAAAATAACCATGGTGCCAGGTTTTTTTTCATAAATTTGAAAAAAAACATTTGTTTTTTTTTCTATTTGCAACCCTACGAAGGTGTAGCTCACTATTTCAGTAAAAGCTTATTCACAGTATTCACTCTTGACTTGAAGACACCAATTGTAATTATATCGATTAATCGAGCTCGACTTATTTAATATAATCTAATGTACGTTTTGTACCTAACACCTTTTAATTTATATTTTTTATTTATGTAGTTGTAGCCTTTTGTACCTATAGCACCTCCTTATACACTACATTAGTGGTTCTCCCTTGGATTGCTAGAGGACGATAAACATTGGGACTCAACTTTAGAGGAAGCTGCGTTGTGCGATTCTCCCTTCAAGCTGCGTGAACTTTTTTGTCAACTTACAGACCCGTTAAGTCTCTGGGAAAAATATAAGGACAGTTTTTCGGACGACATTAAACGGCAACTTGAGAGAGAATTGCAAAATGGTGCGGAGTTTTACATGGATGAAGTGTATCAGTGTGTGTGATTTGCTGATACCTAGCGGAGGTGTCACGGTTTACCTCGGGGTGGGTTTGCTGATACCTAGCGGAGGTGTCACGGTTTACCTCGGGGTGGGCTTGCTGATGCTGATACCTAGCTACTGCTTCTCTGTGTAGGTTAGGTTAGGGTTCATTTTTTGGTAATTGCTTACGGCAGCTTGGTGATCTGATGATTTGTTTTGCATAAGTATATTTATTTGCGGCAGCTTTTAGTTGTTTGTTCCGTGTAGTATTCGTGAACCTGGCACGGCGTTTTTTAGTAACTGTTTTGGTAGCGGTAAGAGATAATGATGAGTCTGATTCTAAATGGGGTGGTAATCTCCTCGTTCCTTCTCGTGGTAATCTTCTTGGCAACCACAGAGATGAGTGAAGAAGGGGGCTCTGATATTGTGGGTCTTACGAGTAATTCACTGCGAATATATACGTCAAAATGACCGCTAGACAAATCACTTGAAAATCTTAGTCGGCCCACCGGATTACCCACAGTACCAACTCTCATATATAGCTCATTGTTGCGGTAAACTTCGAAAACCCACGGAAACAGTTGTCCTGCCGCTACCAACTCGCAGAGACTACCGTAAGTAAACGGGCGCGATATTTCAAGGCAGTATTCAACGGAGCTGGAGTAATTATCACCGTTACTGTTAATGAGACATAATAACAAACTCCTCCCAGTTGGCCACCACGTGACTAACGATTTGCTCACGCACCTCCCTGGCCATCACCTGCGTATCATACAGAAGATAGGAGATGGCGCGAAACAGCCGGCCTAGCCAAGGTTACAATCGCTATCGCTTCGACAACGAAAAGCATTATGTCTCTCTATCACTCTTCCATATTAGCGCGACAGTGACAGTTGCGTTTCGATCGCTACGGAGAGTATGCGATTGGCATCTTGGCTACGGGGCCTGACAGGCTCCATCTCCAATTATAGGTACTACAGTGTGAGCCAACATGGTCCCATCAATATCCAACAATTCAACAGCCATTGTAGGTATTAGTGAAATTTTCCCTGAGCTAATAGCTAAAAAAAATTACTTTAAGGCATTGCTTTCTCAAAAGTCTGGATCACGTGTGGCTGTAAATCAGCGTGTATGTTACAACCGTCTATGCTATCTTCGTAATTAGCATTCCCCACCAGGGGCCATAGTTCACGTCGGCTACGTTATATTTTAATTTTGAACCCATTTTTGTAATTAGCGTCCCACAAAACCATGGAAATGATACCCATATTGATATTTTGAAATTTCAACCCCATTGCACCCCCACCAGGGGGATGATTGTTCACTTCGGCTACGTTAATTTTAATTTTGATGCCATTTTTGTTATTAGCGTCTCATAATACTATGAAAACGATACCCATATTGATATTTTGAGATATCAACCCTATTGGGGACTTTTCCCCCTCTTAGGGGTTCAATTTTCAAAAAACCTGAAACACGTGTTTACTCATTTATCTTAAGGAATACTCCTGTGAAATTTGGAATAAAATAGTCTAACTAATCTTGTTTCCCCATACAAACTTTGGACCCCCATTTCACTCCTTTAGGGGATGAATTTTGAAAAATCCTTTCTTAGTGGACCCCTAGACCTTATAAGGAATCTAGTTGCCAAATTTGGACTTTCTAGTCCCAGCGGTTTGGGCTGTGCGTTGATTTAAGTCAGTCAGTCAGTCAGTCAGTCAGGTCTTTCACGTTTATATATTTAGATTACACATACGGGTCTATCGCGGTAGACCCGTTTGTGTAATTAAATATATCTTAAGGTTTAAATAATAATATTTTTTGGGACAATCTTACGCAGAACGACCTAGCCCCAAACTAAGTAGAGCTTGTACTATGAGTACTTGACGATATATATATTTATATAGATACTTAGATGAATAGATAGATTGCAATTTCCTTTTTTCAAATTCTCCTGACCGATTTCGGCCACATCGAATGTGTGATCTGGAGTAGGCTTTTAAATTTTTAATAAAGCCTTTTAATTTGTATATTTAGAGCGTAGGTGTTCCACTCTCTTTAGCCTCCTAAGGCCAAGGTAAGGTTGCCAACCGTACTATATTATATAGTATTGTACTATATTTTGGCTCATTACACTCATGTTTAGTATTTTATCTAAAAGTACTATATTTTTTGAAATGTACTATATTTTTGATGCCTTATTCTGGAAAATACTATATTCCACCAAAAAAAAGTTGGCAACCCTAGGCCAAGATCCTAACTAAAGTACTTATTCAGTTCGATGAAATTTAAATCATATTCAATCGGAACAGAGTCGCATTTGTTTTGTTTCGGTCAATTTTCAAACAAAACCAAAATCAACTCTATTCCCTGCACTAAAGATTCAAATTTCTGTGGCAAATTATGTGTTTTTCATTTATATGGCTGGGCCTTAGGAGGCTATGTGATTCGCGCACACTACCTTCCTGCTAGATATTCGAGCGCATTTTGGGCATGTCAGCACACCACCTAATAATAATTTAACCACATCTGGGCACTGGCCTCCTCTCACGGGAAAGAGGGCTTGGGCTATACCTAGTCTCCACACTGACCCAATGCGGGTTGGGGACTTCACATACACCTTTGAATAGAAAATATTTTCACACTATTTTATTTCGATAAAAACGCAACGAAGGGGCATAGGCTATGGTTAATAGATATGGAATTATATGAAAATATTTTCCATAATGTCAATATCTAGAGAGGAAAATGTAGCAGTACAATTTGACACTTGGTTAACGGTTAACCCCGGGTTAGTGGGATGGTGCAAGTGGCCCATAGAGGCGACTCTTTTGCACCTCATGGCAAAAAAGTCATGTACCTAACTCGCGCCTCAGCGAACTCGCTGGATGCACTGTTGCGCTACAGATTTCATTATCTGCCTCTAAATCTACCGCTCTTGCATATTCGAACGATAGTGGCAAACAGGCGAACGAATGAACGAACTGGTTTACAATTTATCCTCTGGCCCAACAGTGGGCTCCTAAGACGGAAACGTGGGCTCATCCTCATCACAAGCCTGAACATGCTCTACACCCGCTCGGCGCCGCAGGAGCGAGCCATGCCCAACAGTGGGCTCCAGACAGAAAGGTGAGCTAATCAGCTGAAACACGCAATATACCAGAACTCGCATTTTCACCACAACTAACAATAGCCAAACATGAGTAGCCCGACAGTGGGCTCCTAAGACGGAAACGTGGGCTCGTTCCAAGTTGGAACACGCTGTATACTCGCTAGGCGCCGCGGAGGAGCGAGGGCGGGCGCCGCCGCACGCAGCGCGCAGTACACCACAACAACGCAGATTAAACACTAATAATTTCTAGATTTAGATTTATTTATTTCATAATATTTTACACCAATTTATACGAATTTATATTATGATCGTCAAGTCAGTAGGAATGTCACGCAATACACAATTTAAAAACCATTAAAAGTGTGTGTGCAAGTAATGGTTAAATACGCTTTTGAGTATTGTTTTTAAACATAAGAGGATAGTGGACGACCGCTTCTGACCTTCTCTCAATTTTCCTCTCTGGATATGAACAATATTTTTACACAATTTCATGTACATCTTCGTTCCACTTTTTTTAGATTATGGAATATATACACGATTTTTTGAAAACATATTTGCTTAGCTGTTTAAATTTGGATTCAAGCAACAAGGCCCATATTACAAATACCTTATAGACTAAAATAAAATAAAATTTCATAATATTAAAACCGAGCACTATTTTTTTTTATCTATTCCTTATTTACAATTTTACAGGCAGAGTTGTGTTGAGCTAATAAATGGGAAATGGTGGGTGCCTATGTATGCCTATTTGCCTAATTAAATTATATAACAATTTTCTCGTCAATATGCTAGAACTGGAACCTAAACACTTAAACTGTAATTATTTTCTTGACGGTAGTAACCCTGCTTATGAATCCGATGGTCCCGGGTTCAAATTCTGGTAAGGGCATTTATTTGTGTAATGAGCACGTTCTTATAGTTCCTGAGTTATGGGTTTTTCTAAGTATGTAAGTATTTATAAGTATTTGTAGATTAAATTTATGATTGTCAAAGTATAGTACCCACAACACAAGCCTTGTTGAGCTTACTGTGAGGCTAAGTCAGTTTGTGTAACATATCCTATGACATTCTTTATTATTTAATTATAAAGCTTTTATTCGAACACAAACGCTACAAAACAATATAAATCGGAAACCGGCTGAAACCGGAAACGCCTCCTCTGCATCCTTCGCATATACTGCGCGGCACACATGTGGTGGGGCACTAGGAAGAAAGCGGGCGAAGAAAAAACGAGGGAGACGAAAAACTAGAGCGGGACGGAAAAGTGGGCGAAAAACGAAAAATTTCACCCGCGGCCCCCACCCGCACGCACACATGCGTAGCCTACCGCGCTTGAATAAGCTTGATACTTGGCCAGTATTTACGTGGCTGAAAATATGGGTATTAGACTCTCTGTAAATTGATGAAACTAATGATTTATGAAGATGAACTCTATTGCTTAAAGATTGGACCTTTCCGTGGAATACATGAGAAGTATTTTAAAACATAAGTACAGGTTATTAACGCTTGTGACGGCACTACATTCACTTTACTTGGAAAAACTTATAAATAATTAATTTATAAATATTAATTTCTTACTTTATTATTCCCAATAATAATTTGTCAGTAGATTTTCAACAGAACAGTGTCACACGTGCCTCAAAATATTTCATAATACATACATGTAAATTATTTTCATAAAATTTCAAATATCACAATTTACATAAAAAAACGTGCAACATAGGAGATTCTTGTCATATATAGGAAATAATAGTATGATTATTGTTTACCTTTAAAATATACTTAAAGTTGAACCAAAAGAACACGCAGCAGACTTCCCTTGGTCTAACTCTACCAAACATTAAAGTAAGGCAATTCTAAAATAAAACAAATACATACTTCGTTTCTTCTAAACCTAGAAAAAAATTAGAAATGAAAACTTCGTCTAGTATAATAAGCAAATTTTCGTAGAAATCTTTAAATTTATGTAGTTAGATTGATTTTAAGCGCTTTTCTTAACTTTCTGAATATGTATTTTAATTTATGTATAAAAAATGCCCTTTTATATTGTAATAGGTCAATGGTCAATTAATTAAAGTTATTGTGCATCATTAAGGATCGTTCAGTTTCAGTTGGGTATATTTGTCAGGGATGACTTGTCAAGTTATTTCAGCTCCTACAATTCCTACATGCGTAAAAATAAATATAACCACGTAGTTTGAAACGAAAACCATGTTGAAATCCAAAGAAATAGGTTTTGGAAGGAGTTCCTATAATTTACAACTAGAATTGTTATTGTGGATCATGAATTGAAGTGAAAAGCTGATTTTGTTGCGAACTGAATTGAGCTTTGAGTTGCTAGCGTTAGGGGTGGTTTTGGCTCGGCGGGATCCCGGAAAGGGCTCGTGCCGAGTTTCCCGCGCAAGTATCAAGGAGGTTCCCGCCTCGGGAGGCCATTGTAGCATGTTTTTATACCCAAAAATTTTAAGTCAGTAGGCGCTCGAACTCTGAGCGGCAAGAACGTTTTTATTATTATTAATATATATTTATATTTCGTTTTCATTTACAAGTTTTTCCATCGTTCATAATTTTAATATTTTTATACCGTTTTATACAATCAAGTGTTTATAGCTAGGCGTAATACAACAAACTTTACACGGAATACAACGAGAGTAATACCAAAAAGTTTCCAAGTTGCGGAGTTTGACAGTTGGCAATTCGGAATTTGAAAAATTGACGTTTCAACTGAAAGATGGCGCGTCGGTGTGGGGTCAGTGCCCCCTGCTAGCATGCTGAACTACCAGAACATTTGACGGCTACTATACCCGTAAGTACCATTACAATCAACATTTCATACTACCATAGAACCATGTCAAATTGACATTTACTACATTTTTAATAATTTATTCATAACATAACCTTACAATCACATTGTATAACGGTTTCTCGATTGCACGGATTCGAAATACGAATCAATCGCGTTCTTAAATTATTGATGACATTACATAAGGGCGCGTTCGTGAATACTAGCTAATATGATACACCCACACAACGGTTGTTTTATCGTATCGTAAATTAGAGGGGCGATAGTGGACCGACTAGTGGTATTGATTTTTTTCCCTCATTCTGTTAAATTTTATTTATTGTGGGGCGGCCGCTGATGACGCGCGGGGCGATAAGTAAAGAAATTGGTTGGCCGTGTTCCATTTTCGAAGTTTCTGTTTTCAAATTTTGGCGGTTGGAATGTCGACGTGGCCGTGAGGTCACTTTGAATCCGGCTTTTTAAGTTAAAATTGAATTTAGGTTATTTTTACACACTTTTATTTAGCTTCACCGCGTATCTATATTAGTGTATATGTATATATTTTATGCTAATGTGCTTCAAATCTTGTAAACTTTAGTTTGCACCGCTACCTTACTGCGCTGATATTTGGCATACTTCCGTATTTCCGATGACAATGCTATTAAGCTAAAATTGAGCTACATTATGTTCATTTACATTATTTTGGTTTCATAAGTAATAGTTACAAATATTTTAAAAGCGATTTTCAATAAAAAGACACGTCAAGATCGTGTAGTCTTTTTTAATGATAAAAAACGGTATACAGTTTGAGGTTCTCCAAACGTCCCGATATGTATACCCGTACTGGTATGGTCAAATATTTCAAGTAAGTAAGTATGAGAAACGAAATGACGTAGTCATTTTAAGACGCCCGAATTTCATTGTCTCAAGGAATTCGACGTACATTTAATTTTTATTTTAATGAATTACCTAACATTAAGACACAAGATAACAGTTTGGGAACCCTGTCTTAAAGAGTAATAAAATGAATCATAAATACTCATCTTCCAGTGATTCAGTCATGAAACTCGACACTGAAACTGAAGCAGAGCCATTTTAATGATTCCAAGAAATATGAATCATTTATACTACTGTTTAAACCATCATACAGGCCAATTCGAACGTACATACACTTAGGGTTGCCAGATGGTCGGGATTTGGCGGGATTCTCCCGATTTTTAGCATGTGTTCCCGATTCCCGACAAAGTGAAAATTGTCCCAAACAGCTTCACGGTATAAAACAATAATTTCAAGTTCCGAACTGTCGTCGAGCGTACTGCCAATAATGTAAAATATCGTTGTTTTTAATACAATTAGGTACTTTAATTGGAATGTTTTTTTTTCCCGACTTAAGTCCCATAATCCCGAAAAAAATATTTTTTTCCGATAATAGCGCCTTTCGATCTGGCAACCCTCTCTGACATTACATGAGGATAGCATCTAAATGATGCCATTCAGTTATAGTTCATTTCGCTCGTTACTTGTATGTAAAGCCTGACCAGTAATATCCTCCCGAGTCCCTGGGGCTATAAAGGATTTAATCCAAATGGAATTTTGAATTAAAATAGAATATAAGAAGGTTCTAAATTCAAAACTGCAATAATGACAAGGGGGAGTCAGGAGGATATACATGATCATAGGGTATTATACTGTATTTAAAATAAATTGTTTTACATCGTGCATGAAATAAAGCACCAGATAATTATTAGAAAAACACAGATAGGAGTTATTTTTAAACACAAGTTCTATTTAATAAATCTGATAGAAATATAAAAAGTAGGTGAGTTGACCGTGACGTCACGATGTAATGTTTCATATAAATTCCATATTAGCAAATCGTTTTGACAGTTCTAAAAAAGTAACTGATTTGACTAATAGGAAAATACCCTATTGTCAAGAGGGCGCTGTTATTTTCATGTTTAGGGTGACAGTTCAGTATAGTATGAAAAAATTAGTTCCAGTGAAATTCCGCAAGATGGCGCGTGATCATATATTCCTGGTCAGGCTTTTTAAATCTAGCCTATTCGAGTTCCCACGAGAAAAACACGGGTAAATGTCGCTCTTAGCGTAACAGTCTATCAAAGGTTGTTTGGCGGAAATAACTCAAACATGTGTCATGCACAGTGCAACCTCCTCGGTGCAATCTCGTGACGTCACATCCGGAGGTCAAGGACCTATCCCATAAATAATTTTATCTCAATTTAAGCGTCCCTAAGGTTTGTATTCGAGATTTTGGTCAATTTCGATTGCAGACATCTGTCATTTTAGTACAAACATGGTACACAAACATAACATAACTATCAAGTTTAAAAAATTAAACCCCCCTCCTCCTCACTCCAAAAAACCTCCAATAAATGCCGTACATCATTTTGGAAACGGGCTGATGCTTGTTAAATATGCTGGATTTATTTATTTTATTTTATTTAAACTTAAAAATAAAAACACAACAAAAATAACACAATAAAAATAAGTACAAATGGCGGACTTAATGCCTTAAGGCATTCTCTACCAGTCAACCATAGGGCGAAACAGAGAATCTCGAACGTGGGTGCATTGAGAAAAATATTTAAGAAAACAGTAACTATTTAAAATTCATCAACAATGGATCGATTTCTGTCAAACATAGCTAAGAACCACTGCAAAGAAACCCACTTTCACGTAAAAAGTCGCATCGAAATCGGTCCATCCGTTGGAGAGCTACAATGCCACAGACAGACAGACATTAACGTCAAACATATAACACCCCTATTTTTGCTTCGGGGGTTAAAAATAAGAATTCATGAGCAAGCCTTGTATTCTTCATGAACTAACTTTGGTTACTAAAGGCAGTGGGGATACACTCCTGACTTCGAGGAAACTCGGCTCCGTTCGGCTCAACATTGCTCCGAGCAATTATTAGGGATGACACAACTTGAGGTCTCTTTGCGTGCACGACCACAGATAAGATAATTACTTGAATTTTAACAACCCTAAATAGTCGAAAGTAGAGATGCCACGAATATTCGGCAACTATTCGGTATTCGGCCACTTTGCCGAATATTCGGTATTCGGTCGATTGTTGCCTACTATTCGGCCGAATATGAATATCTGTTGCTCCTACCTAAAAAGAAAAATTACACAAAAGAATAACTAAAAACTAGGTATATTTAATATTTAAAATGTATTCTTAGAGAGTAGCTAAATACGAAGGCACGTTTTTGAGCATTTGTTGATTACACAATATTTTTATTTTGATCATGGGTCTGATTTAATTGACTTACATTAATTAATTCTATTTAACATAAAAATATAAAGTGCTTTGTTGGCGAACAGTTTTCATATTACATAATTGTGACTCAAAATGTGCGTGACTCAACACGCGATATCATGCCGAATATTCGGTATTCGGCCGAGAGGAGGGCCGAATATTCGGTATTCGGTATTCGGCCAAATTCACTATTCGGGGCATTTCTAGTCGAAAGGGATAGTGCCATAAATTAGAAAGGGATATCATGATTGAACCCTGAATCGCTGTCAAACTTCGGTTTTGTGTACGGTCCTTTCTGTACGGTAGTACTATTACTTATTCTGTGCGAAAGAAAAAGTTTAAAACTGTCCAAAAATAAGGCAAGCTGTTGGAACCCGAGTTCTCTAAATACTCCGCCACTGGTTGCTGGTACAACCGGCCCTATTCGAAAAATGCGTGTTAGATGCCACAGCGATACGATACCGATCTGTCAGTGTCAAAAGTCACGTTTTTTGTTGAAGAAATGTCACTTTTGACACTGACAGATCAGTACGGTGCCGGTGTGACATCTTATAAGCATAACATTGTTCTACAGTCTGACAAAAAAGAGTAGACATTAAAAAGTGGCAACACTGTAGTGTCGTCCCGTTTTCTTATATAAATTGGTTTGAAAGGGACGACACTACAGTGTTGCCACTTTTTAATTTCTACTATTTTTTGTCAGAATATAATTGGGCCGTATAAAGGCTAGAATCAAATATGTAAAAACCTTTGATAGCTCTTGGTGTGGGTTCGAGTCCCGTGACGCATCGGGCCTGGAGGCACGCACAGATCTAGGATAAGCGCGCTATGCATTCTAATATATGACGAATCTAGGTTTACTCAGGTACGGAAATATGTAGTACTATATAACGTACTAACCCTGAGGGACTTTGAATATCGAGATTTGGAACGAATATACTCATTTATTAGGGTTCCGTACCCAAAGGGTGAAAACGGAAACCTATTACAAAGACTCCGCTGTCCGTCTGTCTGTCCGTCAGTCTGTCTGTCTATCACCAGGCTGTATCTCATGAACCGTGATAGCTAGGCAGTTGACATTTTCACAGATAATGTATTTCTGTTGTCGCTATAACAACAAATAGGTACTAGAAACAGAATGTAATAAATATTTATAAGTGGGGCTCTCATACAACAAACGTGATTTTTTAGCCGTTTTTTGCGTAATTGTATACGGAACCCTTCGTGCGCGAGTCCGACTCGCACTTGGCCGGTTTTTGAGTATGTATTAGAATTTCTATTTCTGAGCCAATTCTTAGTTCTTACCTCCTCCTCCAATCTAAGCGTCCAAAGTTAAAACGGCCGTTTTTTGTTTTGAGGTCCTAGTTCGACGAATCCAGCAACATAAAAACTAGTTTGATATATTCAAAAGGTACTGAAATACACAATACAGTACGTGGCGGCCCCCTTTTTTTAAATACCTGTCGTTAAATTTAAATAATCACGATTATTTAGCAGTGGCGCTAGTGTGCACGTTGATGGGCTCTTAATCACAGAAATTAAATTAAGTACCTATTTGTTTCTATATGCTTACCTATATTTAAAACCTTAATATTATTACGTGATCACTATCACAATAAGCAAGCATGGTAAAGAACCGCCAAGTTCAAGATGTTACTTCATCCTTGAGGTTGCTGGCGCCATATTAAATGTCATTAGTCAGAACCGGTTTATTAAAATTAGATCTATTCACTCAGTTTTAATAATATTGTTCTGACGTACAAATACTTGATATGCGTATTTACCTATACACAAATGAATACTTCGTAGCCAAGGAAACTCTTTGTAGAAACGTAGGTGGGAATCGTCGCAGGCTTCCATACAAAACGATAAAAAAAATTTTTTTTTTGAATTACAAAAAGATTTATTAGATTAAAATTAATTATTGACCTAAATTAATGACATAAATATTATAATTATTATGCTTGCCAAGTATTTAATGGCGCTTACACACTTTACCGTATTTCGCAAATACGGCTTTTGGGTACTTTGGGTTTTAATACCTGAATTGTTAAAAACCTGGAATTCCAGATTTTTTTCATATAAATCCAGTAACGGGAATATTCCCTAAAAACAATCTATATCGCTAAGCCTGACCGACACGCACATGATCGGTTTTTATTCCGTGCCGCTTATGCTTCCTATTCCTATTTATTCCGTAGCCGCTATTCATGTGATGGTACATCAATCGGACGCTAATTTGATACAAAGTGCGTATAAAAATCATATTTTTGTATTGTTATCCTAATTTGTCTGAGAAATTCAAAATAAAATTCGCCAACAAAAGCCAATTGACTTATTATCCTGATTATTAGGTACTTAGTCAAATATACAAAACAATATTTGTTAAACATAGCCTAGCCAATCGACTTGGCCTTATAGGGAAGCAATCGTATGTTTACAAACATACAAATGTAATGTAATACAAGAATGTATTAGGTAATAATTCTTTGTTGTTTATCTGATTCGACAAAAACACAAAACGATATTTGCCAAATAACCAATTGAGTTGGCCTCGCAGGGAAGCCATTTGTATGTCTGCCGCGCCCGCGTTTAAATCAATTGGCGTTGCGTCATTGTAAAAGATATTTTAATTAACGGTCTGCCCAGGCCCGTATCGTGACGTCACCCAGGGCTGTCCCTGTACAAATGAAAAATATCTTTTTATTGCTCACCTCATTCAAAGATAACACCGGTACTTACACTGAACAGCAATAAAACATATAATTTAACATAAAATATAAGTTTCCGTATTTACACTGTGACCTATTTCCATAACTGAGGGCCCTTTTTTTCATATAACTATTCCAACGAATTAAGTTATGAGAATCACACAAGTGCAGATAATTTTAAACTTTTTGTTCATATGCCTATTTTAACTTTGACTTTACAAATGGTAAATCACAATAATGAATTTAAAACAGAAGCTTTTTTTAAGCTAATTTTAATGGATTTTTTGCTACGATTTTTTAACTAACATAAACAAGTATTTGCGCTTTCATTTTATATTCTAAACCTAAAACACACAAAAATACTATTGTTGCGCCATCTGCGTCAAGTTCTGCGCGTTTATCTTCATTTCTAAAACGTCATTAGTTCAGGTGGGGTAAGAGAAATTATAGGGCAAGAGAAACTCCACCAAATTCCACCTGCAAACATAAGAAAACAACTCAAAATTTGCATTTGATTACTTTGCCTCACATGTGAATAAAATGCAACTTTGCTATCAGTTTTTGAAGTGCAAAGTAAGCCTTTCCGAGCTGGTGTGGTGAAAGTAAAATTAATTTTAAAATACTTATGTAAAAGGATTTTCCCTATACGGTTTCCCTTGCCCGGAGCAAAATAAACTATGTTTCTCTTAGCCCACCTGACCTTATACTAATTAAAATGTTTAAGGGTGACCCCAGCTATATTTTCTAAGAATAGCAGGTTTCAATCTAGGATTCATCAATCACTGTGGCAACCCTAAAAACAATTCTTATTGTTCGTTTAAAAACGCAAAATTGCTACCGATTGGGTTTCCCCGAATTTACCTCTCATTCAGCGTTAAAAAAATATGGCGTAGTTATAAACCTTAGCTTTTTGTATTATTATTTCATTTTTTTAATAAATAAATGTTATGGGATAATTTTACACAGATCAACCTAGTGTCCGTTAGTTGAAGTCAGCGCATGACCGTTCGTTGTGGAGATCATTGGTGGAGGCCTTTGTCCAGCTGTGGACGTCTTTTGAGATGATGATGATGATGAACATAGTGTTACAGTAAGCTCAATAAAAAATAAAAATAAACATTTATATACGTAGGAAACATCCATGACTCCGGCTCAGAGACAAATATCTGTGCTCATTGAAGCCTTATTGTATTGAGCTTACTGTGGGTCTATGGTGGGACTAGGTCGATCGGTGTAAAATTATACCATAATATTTATTTATTTCTTATTACATTCTTTCCAAACTTGGCCTCGCACTACTGTGTGCAAAACAAATCGTACAATGACCTCTATATTTGACCAAAGTGCTCGCTACAGAACCATTAGTGCTCCAAAAAACAACATTGAGGCTAATTCAAAATTACATTTGACATCAAAATAATATCTAAATGATGTCATTTTGTTCTTATTCGCCCTTGCGTCTCGCTCGCGCTAATACGTGTACGGACACGCGAAATGAACGCGCGAATGATGACCAAATGACATAATTTAGTTTAGATATCGTTTCGATGTCATGTTCGAATTGGCGTCATTATCGGCGCGTGCGACGCGGGTACAGATGCCTCCTCATAGACTTCGCATTGAGCGTTAACGAAGACCCGTGATCACCTTACATAGGGAGTTCCTGCTTTTAAAATAGTGCCAAGCGAGACTCACATTCGTAAGATTGCAATTAAATAAGTATCAACGTAATTAAATAAGTGTCAAGTGGCAACGTTAATAATAAACCGGCCACGAGCATGTCGAGTTATGCTCAGTGTACTACCGTAGTTACCCATCCGTCACAATAGGCTGCTTTGAACGGGGGCTATTAGTAAGTATCATTTTCATAACAAGCAAAAGGGAGTACCTTCGCAGCGCATTGTTCGTCTTTTTACTAAGAAAGGATTTCTGATAGCTCAAAAACGGCTTAATAGTTGATATTTTTTAATTTAATTGACCACTAGTCCTTAAATAAACAAAATACTTTTTTTATTCAACAACGGAAAAAACCTATACAGTACAATTTTTTAAATTAAAGTTAAAAAAAATACCGAGGACGCTGTAAAGTAGACAACGCTTTCAAACAGTAACACAGGCGCCTATGTTCATGGTAAGGTCTTCGTATACATATCCTCCATCTAATGAAGTGATCTGTGCGCGGGGAAACCCCGCCCGCGCAGCGCGCGCACCCGCATAATGAACCATTTGAGAAATCCCCGCGAATTCCCTGGCGTTTGCGAAATTCAACCACCACATTAAGTATTTCTTGGAAAAAAGACTAAATCAAGTTCATTTCCTCATGGATTTTTATCAATTCGGATGACTAACTAGATCTCTATTTTTTACGACTAACTAGCCACGATACATCTCGTCTACCATAAAGATAATATGTCGTTGCGTCACGTTAGTACAATAGTAACAATTTACATATTCACTTCGACGCGGCGCCACTGTCAATGAAAAATGTAAAATCAGTATACAAAATCGTTAGTTTCATATTTGTCCGCACGCAAATAAATCTTTGCTCTGAACATTGTAATGGGAAATACCGTTCATTTAAATGGTAACGATGATTTAAAAATTGAATTTAGTCAGTGTTACGGTTTTTTTTTAACATGAATTTCGATGAAATATTTCCCGGTTTCATGACTGGATTTCACAGTAATGTAATTTTTCGAACTTGGCTGAATGTAGTGATTATACTTATGTGTACAGGGGTTTTAAAAGATAAACTACTTATGCCCTTACCAGTATTTGAACCCGGGACCTCCCGACCTCGATGACCTCAATGGTGATAAACAAGCATACAGTGTGGTTGAAAGAAATCGGGACCTTTTGTACACCACTACACAAATAAATACAAAAAGAAGGTTTATGTTTTTACCCCCTCATTCATACAATTTTACAGGACTCAATCAGGTTATTTATCTATGTTTTATCCCTTTCTTATAAACACATAAGTAAAACCGGGCAAGTGCAAGTCGGACTCGCGCACGACCATCAGGGTTCCGTACCATAATGCAAAAAATGGCAAAAAAAACGGTCACCCATCCAAGTACTGACCGCGCCCGACGTTGCTTAACTTCGCTCAAAAATCACGTTAGTTGTATGGGAGCCCCACTTAAATCTTTATTTTATTCTGTTTTTAGTATTTGTTGTATAGCGGCAACAGAAATACTTCATCTGTGAAAATTTCAACTGATGTCTAGCTATCACGGTTCGTGAGATACAGCCTGGTGACAGACGGACGGACGGACGGACGGAATAGGGTCCCGTTTTACCCTTTGGGTACGGAACCCTAAAAACACTAAAAAAGTGTCGGATAATTCTGAAAAGGGACTCTTATTACAACGGACTATATTTTCGGGATCACTCGATTTCAGAAATTACCCGAATACACCTTAAGTAACAAATACCTGATTGACTGTTTTTCTTTTAGGTATATAGTTACTTGCTACATTATATTTACTGATACCGGTTAGACTGCATGCTGGCTTAATTACATAGGTACGAGTATTATGTATGTACCTATAGGTAGATAATGACTTTGTTGTTAAGTATTATTTTATTTGTTGTTTTGTTTTATAAAACGAGTTTATGCTATGTTGAATAAAATAACTTGTTGAATAATATTACGATTTATAGCTAGAGTTAGACCGCGAAAAGTCTGCAGCGATTTTGATAGCCTACGCAGTGCAAGTGTCATTTTAAACGTCAAAGGTCTATGAAATTATGACGTATAAATAACACTTGCCCTGCGTTGGCTATCAAAATCGCTGCAGACTTTTTTCGGTCTAACTCTATTAGATTCAATATATCGCAAGTATCGTATTATAAGTCATAATAAGGATTAAAAACTCCTTTTTAAAAATCATCATATTTTAATTTCATCATTATTAGTGAAGATTATGCATGGGAAAGAAATTAATAAAATACAAATATATACAATAAAGAATATAGTTTTATTAAAATTAATAAATGCATTCCTTAAAATTACAATTAAAGCTTTGGTTCAATTAAATGTAGTTCTAAAATTAATCACAATAATACTTTTAGTATATACTTTCAATTGTATAGGTATTTAATTTATACATAAATTTGGTGTCCACGACAAATCACGAATAATTCGTTTGTCAAAACTATTCTAGGTATATACTTATAATATATTAAAAAACGAACCTACATATGAACACTTTTAGAAAAAAACATTTTTCAAAACATTAAAAACTAAGTACTCTCAAAGTCACGCAAAATAGGCGCTAGTCGTCGAGTTGCGGTGCCTGGGCTACAATACAAGTACTCTCAAATACTAAACTTTATCATATCACATAAGAAATCAATGGCGATACACATTTCACACACTTGCTTCTTTTTCTTATTTCTTGTACAGATCCTCTTCTTTCATGCAGGCGCGCTCCACCCACACACTGCCTACTGGACAGTTCCTCTTAGCGAAGCGCGGCGGGATGACCCTCTCCTGACTTTCCAACGGGATGCCTTCATTGGGGAAAATCTTCCTCTTCCTCCTTAAATTCTCACATTGACACCCCAACGCTCCTGACACTAAGCCAGGAGGAACGACCGGGTACTTCTCATCTTCCGTTTCTCCATTTACTTCAAGTTTATTTAAGAATTCGACTATATCGTTGCTCTCTTTAATGGATTGCTCTAGTGTTAACTCTGAGCAGTCGCAGTTGTCCTCAGCGAGAACAAGAATGCATTTAACGACGAGTAAAATAGCGATTTTAGAATACATGTTGTCGCCTCGAGTGGAGTCGTTTGAATGAAGATATCTTGTTAGGCGCGGGCTTTATAGCGGGGCTTGAGTCAGACGTGAGTCAGTAGGTATTTCTTGTATTATAACTTGTTTACTTCAGATTATTTAATAAGTACTCTAATTACGCATTAATGGGTAATTGGTCTTAGGCATTAAGTAAATAGGTTGTTATTGTTGCATATTAGATTTATTTGTTTTAGGTTATTGCATAAATTATATATGTAATTTCCCTAGATCAATTAAATGATTAAAATCGAATAATCTTTCCTTCCTTATATTAATAAAGATGGTTCTTGGTATTTCACATAATCTAAGTAGGTATATAGTAGTAAACTTACTCAACATTACCTAACGTGCCAAACTTTGCCTGAGTTAAACAGATACTTAGTGATTCTCTACCAAACAGCTGTCTGCATGGGTGTATCTAATTCCTACTAATACTGTAACATAATAGATATTAATACTAATATACTTTCTTCTCTGTATACAAACCCTCTGTGATGCGATTAAAACCATAAATTACGGCCAGCATAAAGATAGGTAAACTATTTTATTAGAAAAAAAATCTTATAAATGTGAAAATAGTATTATGGCGTACCTATTTTACACTATGATCTTAAAGTTATTATATGTGTGGTATTATAATAACGTCTATATCGATTTAATAATGACATTCTTGAACATCTCTGAAAAACAAGGTAATTTGATTTGACCTATTTCTAATACGAGTAGGTATTTATTTATTTAAAATTTAAGTCAGGCAACAAGGCCCATATTGTTAGTCTAGATCAGGGTTCTCTAAACTTTTTTACCTGAGGGGCGCCTCAGAAACTTCCTAGAGACCTTATAATATGTGTGTAGATAAAACAGTTTATGTAACTGTACATAATTAGGCATTATAGCAGTCACATAAACTACTATTGAATCTAGATAGAATTAAATTTAGATTTCCACTAAACGCCACTTGCAGCATCCCACTAACCCGGGGTTAAACGGTTAAACCGTTAACCCAGTGTCAAATTGGACTAGTAACCATTGTAACTGCAGGTTTAACTAGTTAACCCCGGGTTTGTAGGATGGTGCAAGTGACGCTAAGAAGGATTTCTGAAAATTCATCACTATAGTACAGTCACCTGCAATAATATGTTACACAACGAAGGCCGCAAAAATATCTGACACGATCTTATTTGTAGAGTCATAAGAGCGTGTCACATATTTTTGGGCCTACGAAGAGTAACATATTATTGCAGGTACAGTCACCTACCTATCTACTACATATTTCGCGAACGGAGGCTATCTTAAAAGCCATTTTTTCTATAAATTAAACTCGGAGCCTTCAACAAAGCATTCTTTCAACCGAACAATAGTGAAGGGTCAATCAACCCCACCAGGAAAACCCACTACTTTTGAGACATCCAAATAAAAACATTTTCAGATATAATCGTGCACTGACCCGCCATTTTGAGCAATCAACCAATCACAGACGAACAACTACTCACAATCATGTCCCCTGCTGTTATAATATCACATTTTCTGTTTATTATGGCTATTTTGTTTAGTTTATATAATTTACTTAAGGGTTTGAGTTCATGATACATATCATTAAACCTAATCTTGTCTGAAATGGATTGATTCTGACCGGAAAAATAAAAATTGGACAAGAATGTTATCAAACTATAATAATGTGGTGGGGTAAATATTAAGACACGGGTAAAAACAAGATTAACCCCCATCATAAAACTTTACGGGCCTGATTTAGTTAAACTATGTTTTATCCCTTTCTTACAAGTACATAACTCAAAATGACAGATAGAGACAGACGATTATTAGCTAATTGAGGATTGCAGCGCGTTTATGAATAAGGGCGTTAGTTATTAACACAAGGCTTTCTTTTTAATGGAATAGGAATGCAGTAAGTAAATAAATTTTTGAAAGTTAAAAACTTAGTCTTAGGGGCTATTCATAAATTACGTCATTTCAAATTAGGGGTGGGGGGGTCTGGAAATCGGATGTTGGTAGCATGACGTAGGAGGAAACGGGGTCATTCGAAGCATGATTTTTGGATGATATTAGGGGGGGGGGGGGTCAAAAATCGTCAAAAAACGATGACGTAATTTATGGACCGTCTTATATTTACTCCACCTGACCCTATGTTAACAACATACGTACCCAAAGGGTAAAACGAGACCCTATTACTAAGACTCCACTGTCCGTCTGTCTGTCTGTCACCAGGCTGTATCTCATGAACCGTGATAGACAGTTGAAATGTTCACAGATGATCGATTTCTGTTGCCGCTATAACAACAAATACTAAAAAGTACGGAACCCTCGGTGAGCGGGTCCGACTCGCACTTGTCCGGTTTTTATTAAGGTTCCTTTTTCTGCCGTTGGACTCCCTGTATTTATTAGGAAGTAGGTACAGTCACGTGCAATAATATGTTACTCTTCGAAGGCCGCAAAAATATGTGACACGCTCTTATGGCTCTACAAGTAAGAACGTGTCAGATATTTTTGCGGCCTTCGTTTTTTAACATATTGCAGGTGACTGTACATACTCGTAGACACGTAGGTGGGTAGGTAAATTAATATGTACCTACTTATTAAAAAACTAGCTTTTGCCTGCGACTTCGTCTGTGTGGAATTAGTGACAGCAGCTAAAGTAGGTATAGCGCCTGGATAATGCTAATATCAATCATTCAATTCGCGCATTGTTTACTTCAATTATTAGGCAATTTATTAACTCTTTCAATTCCACCCCCCTTTGCATTTTCTTCAGGGATGATTTCCGACATAAAAACTATCCTATTTTGTTCCCCGGGACTCAAACTATCTCTATACTAAATTTCAACTAAATCGGTTCAGCGGCTTAAGCGTGAAGAGGTAACAGACAGACAGACACACTTTCGCCTTTATAATATGAAGTATGGATATCAAGTTTAGTGTCTCATAGAGGAAATAGGGCAATAGGTTGAAGTGGGCTTGGCTGAACGAGACTAATAAACTAATATAAAGACAATTCTGCTTTACTACACTCGTAAACTGCCCACAGTGCCCACTGACGTCCAAAAATAACAGTTATATAATTAGAAATGATAAATAAGGAAACGGGAACATCATTCACTGTTAAAACAATTCAACTGTTAAAACAATTCAATTTTAATATGATTAGAATGATTTTTCATTTGTTTCGATACTCTAGTTCTCAATCGTACTAAGGTGGTGGTAGCTCGACATGCTAATGCCCAATAGATGACACCCTGCTATCACCTCTATTGACAATGACTTAAGTTTCAAAATGACATGTAGGTACTGGGACCGCGTCGAGCACCAGACCACCACTAATTACGCGGAAAAAATCGTTGCAATGAACAGTTTTCGTTCGCGCGCTAAATTTTTTCCAGTAATTAGTACGAGTGTGCCTGTGCACTAAGGCATCGATATTGTCTTCGGTTACCGCGAATACGTGAAACAAAATTTCGTTTGAGCACGAGCACAGTAAAGAGTTAGAAACGTTGCAAAAAAAAGCATTAAATATATATCCATTTAAAACTTTCGCGTTTTGAACACACATTAAAACATGTTTATACGGTCTATTGCGAATTTATTTTGTTACCTATTATAGTTCGTTTTTTAGCATTAGATAAAGACTACGCGATCTTGACGTGTCTTTTAATTGGAAAACGCTTTTTAAATCAGTAACTATTACTTATGAAAGCAAAAGAATGTAAATAATCGTATATGATTCCTAATTGTTCCATATTTGCCGTGACTTATTTTTCAAAAGTGTTGTTCAATAAAAAGACACGTCAAGATTGTTTCCTTTTTTCTAATGCTAAAAAAACGAACTGTAGGTATGTATATTATGTCCCAGCAAAATGTCAAAACAGAAATGTGTGCACTTCGCCTTTCCTAATTACTTTATTTCCTAGTTACTTTTATTGTGTGTACAAAACAATATGTAAATAGTTTACTTAGTACTTCTACTACTACTACTCATCATTATATTCAAGCGGGGTCGGCGCAGCATGTCTTTTTCTTCCACACCTCTCTGTCGCCCGTCATTTCATCATTCACTTGCGTTCGTTTCATATCATCTCTCACACAGTCCATCCACCTTTTCCTCGGTTTTCCTTTCCTCGTACTTCCATTCATTCGTACCTAATACCTTTCTCGTCACATGACTTTCATCCCTCCGCAGTCATGCCCGTATCACGCTAGGCGATTCGCTCTAATTTTTTCTACTATGGTATTTACTTATATCTTTTTTTTTTTAATCTGATTTTTATAGAGGCTTTGGACACTCTAGGTGAATATGTCAGCCTCATGGGTGCTTTCATAGTTCCCTACTCAAGGGAGAGATCAATAAAGTGGTATACACTGATTGCATTATCAGATAAAGGTTCTGCCAACCAACAATTGATCTGTCCATTGTGCATGGAACCCAAACTACCAAAAATTCTTTTTCTCAAAAACTTATATCTTATATCTATACTACTACTACTATGTACTACTATTTATACATAATCCGTTGAACTAATTGTATTTTAAAAATAGCGTCTTTATTATTTTTTTATAACTAAACATTTAATAGAAAGGTCAGTCCAAACAATCATTCGCGTAACGGTCGTCCACCGAAAAGCCTTGTGAATTCTGCTTTCGTTTCGGCAGAAATATAAATGTTCTCTGGAAAAGCCTATATTTATGAAAAGATACGATTTATTTAAACAAAAGGTGTCATTTATTGTTTCTACCTTTGTTTTACAAAACATTATTTCTGGCGACTGTACAAAAATGTTGGCGCGTAATGTCAAATCCAGTTAAGACTTTTTTTATTCGAATACGACTAAACGCATTAATCGGGAATTTATATTTATTTAGCAATGTGCTACACGGATGGTTTGCTACATACGGTAATGCAGGCTATGTGCTACGGCATTTTTAGTTTTGTTTTCAAAAGCGTAAAACAGCTAGAAGAAGAGTAGGAGTTTTAAAATTTGATTCTCTTTGCTGACTCCATATGGCGTCTGTGGGAAGCGATCAATTCGTTTGGTTTCAAAACATACAATTTTACAACATTAAATGAATACAACTTGATCATATAAATTTTAATACAAATACTGGGAAGGGTTGGTGAAGTGGTTATTACAACACTATACTAACATTTGTGTTAAAATTAAAGCTACTCAAATAAACCTTGGAGACTGTTTGTAGAGTGAGTGCTAGTAATAGAGGGGAGACCTGCTGTGCCCAGCAGTGGAATGTACTTATAATTCACAAATTTGCAAAATGTATAGTTTGAAAGGATAATTAATCGTGGTTAAAAAGACTTCTGTCAAGATGTTAAAGGCCTGAAAGTATTGAACAGCCAATTTAGCTAGGACCCAGTGGCGGCGCGTCCATATAAGCCGATTCCCACCGGCTTGCCTGTTTTTGGACGTCTGTGCAGAGTTGTAAAGGAAATATGTAAGCCAAATTATCCCCGGGTTGCCTATGGATAAACAGCTATATTTTAGTTACTTCCATAGCATTATGGCATAGGGGCTGTCCATAAATTACGTCATCGATTTTTGACCCCCCCCCCCCCTATAATCATCCAAAAATCATGCTTCAAATGACCCCTTTTCCTCCTACTTCATGCTACCGTCATCCGATGTCCATACCCCCCCCCCCCCCCTAATTTGAAATGACGTAATTTATGAATAGCCTCATATGGTATTTTACTGTGGGGCGGGGCTTCAGAGATAAATACCATATTTGTGCTGCATAGATAAATTTAAGGAAATTGACATAATGACAGTGCACTGTCAATACATTTATGAGAATATTCTGTATGTACATTAAAATATTGTAAGTTTTAGGAAAAATTGTGAAATTCATAATATTAATACTAGAAATAAACATAAGCTCGCAGTGCCCTTCACTCGGCTCCATAAAATTAAAAAATCATTCATGGGTAATTGTGTAAGATTTTATAATAAACTTCCAAACCATATTACTGAATTATCTATTAATAAATTTAAGAATTATGTAAAGCGTAAACTTATTTCTAAAGCTTATTATACCACACAAGACTACATGAATGATAATACAACGTGGGATTAATTGTCATTCGAAATGATTATTTATTTATTAGGTATATTTGATTATTGATGAGGAAATGGATATTCCGATGTAATACAATCTACTTCTTTTGTTACTTATGCTTTTTTTTGATTATTCTAGAAATATTATAGTATTCTAGAAATTCTAGACTAGTATTTTTTTATACAATTTTTTAAATGTTTGAGGATCCTTTTGTGAAATTCTGTGTTAAATTTGATATCTATAATAATCCAATTTTATTATGGAATAATATTAACATCAATAAATTGCTCTGATAATTAGATTAAGATTAATTACGATTCATAAGAGCTTGTTGCTAGGCCTACATGAATAAAGTGTATTTTGATTTGATTTGATTTGATTTGATAGGTATGTTTGACGCGCCGCCACTGCTAGGACCCTAAATGACGCAACAATCGCGGACCGTGATGGTACATTGAGTCTGAGAGGAGAGGAGTAATTTAAAGTCTTGACTCAGGTCACTAGTAACTTACTTTATGGAACTTAAGAACTGGGACGTTTACCAAAATGCTTCCTGAAATTCCTTGGCACTATAATAAATGGTACTATATGGTGGACACCGCGTACAGTACCAAGGAATTTAGTAAATTCCTCTCGGAAGAAATCAATATTAAATTTACTGCGTGATACACACAAAAGGTATCGCAAGGTTGAATATCAGGCTCTTTTGTTGAAATGAAGTCTAGTATTAAAAGATGGCTATCAGATGCTGGATGCGAGCCAGCTGGCTTTGTTGCACAATCACTTGTGTAACCTAGGAAATTAATGAAGGTAACAAAATAGGTAATTACTTTTAAAGACGTATTAGGGTAAAGAGCGTACATACAAATACTTTTATTGTTAGAATGTGAGTATTAGAAACGGGTCTCTATTGTTTCCCAAATAGTTTTAAGTCATAATGTATTGTTTGTCCGAATTTTCGTTAGTCATAATTGTTTTTTCTCTGAAACGCGTAACTTTTCAGGATTGCCATGAAACAAACCTAACCTAACCTATCTACAGAATAAACTTACGAAAATCCTGAAAAGTTAAGGGTTGAGTTTTATGACTAACGATAATATGACAAACAATACATTATGACTTAAAACTTTATGGGAAACAAAGGGACCCCATTAGAAATGCTGTTTACGTAACATAAGGTACGTCAAGCCATCAGTATTTGGCGTAAAATATCTTGTTTCTAGTGCATGTCATTGAATAAATAATGCATTCCCATCAACGCCCGCAACGCACTTACAATCCTTCTCGGGTTGCGGACGTCCATGGGCGGTAGTAATTACTTACCATCAGGCGATTCGTCTGCTCGTTTGACTCCTAAATATATCATTAAAAAAAATTGGCAATTGGATTTTTTGCGCGATTGTCCCGCTTTAGCGTTTAGGCTTTTTAAGCATTTTAAAAAGGGTCTGTCTAAGCTACCCTTTGCATCGATTTTAATAGATCAAAGTGAGGGAGTGTCATTTTAAACGTCATATTTTCATAGAAAGTTGACATTAATGATGGCATTGCCACACTTTGTCAGTGCTAATGCCATGAAGAGTTAGCTTGGTCCGCCTCTATCATATTAGAATAACTAGCGACCCGCTCCGGCTTCGCACGGGTTAACAAATTATACACCTAAACCTTCCTCAAGAATCACTATGGATAGGTGAAAAACACATTAAAAATCCGTTCAGTAGTTTATGAGTTTATCGCGAACAAACATACAAACACACAAACAGACAGGCGCGGCGGGGACTTTGTTTTATAAGGTGTAGTGAAATATCATAAAAAAGTGTTCCAATAACATTATTAAACGATTCTTTAAAACTATCCTACCTAATATTTCAGACCATACTAATTACTATGTACACATCACGCACACAACAATAACTATACGCGCACATATTGATCCATACCCGAATTAAATAAAGACCCATACCCACATATTATAAAGACACACTCTGTAGAAAAATCTTAGGCGCCCCCTCGTGCAATAATTAGTTTAACTGAGTTACCCCACCCCCCCCACCCACCCCCACGCACACACGGGCGCGCGTGTGTGCTAACTATCGGCAAAAATTTGGGGAAATGGGGGGAAGTAGGCAATTCCTATTAAGACTCTTTTATACTTATATTGCGTTTCGGTGCTCAAAAGATTTCATCGTTATTTTTGAGAAGTTTTAATGTTTTTTTGAGCATATATTTGGTGTAAAAATATTAGTATTAGATGAACAACGAAACCAAAATTACAAATTTAGTTTCATTTTTAAAGGTTTTACTGGAAACTATACCGCTAGATAGGAAATTTAAGTAAAAATAAAACTTCTCAGATCATCTTTCAATAAAAGTTTAAAGTAAAAAAATATATTCAAAAACTCAAATTAAAATAAATTGTTACGTAAATTTTTAATTTTAACTACTCGTACCATCGTCCACATTGTTAACTGTACATCGGTGGACCTTATAATGCCCTTTTAATAAGCAGGGGTCGCACATTTTCCAGCGTTTTTGGTGCATAAAGTGTTGTTAACGGTTAACAACACTTTATGCACCAAACCTGTTAACCTTAATTTACCATTTCAGTTGAAATTATCTATACCAATTCCGTTAACACCACGCGAATCGATTTGGTGCAGCGGAGTGGTGTTAACGGAATTGGTATAAATAATTTCAACCCTAATTATTAATTAGCGTTAATTACGTTAATATTAACCTTAATTTACCATTTCAGTTGAAATTATCTATACCAATTCCGTTAACACCACTCTGCTGCACCAAAAATGCTGGAAAATGTACGATCACTGTTAATAAGGTCCACCGATGTACAGTTACGAGTGGTTACTGTTTGTACCTATTTTTGATCACAAAATACGGAGGGAAGATTGACTCCTGTGAGTCCTGCGATATACCTATTACGTAATTTGCATCATTCAAACTTCATACTGACGAATCAGAATGATTCATTCACACATTCGGAGGCCAAATCGAAGTAATCGAACAAACATTTTAATGTCAAAATGATATCTAAATGCCCGTACACGTAACCGTGAATTGTCCTCTTGTTTGAAACTGATTCGACCTGCCAGTGTGATCCCCTTCAGTGAGGGTAATGCGTAAGACAATGAATGTGTCGAGTGAGTTTGGGTAAGACTGGCGTAAAAAGATTAGGGTCTATATATTGCGGATACCTACGTCGTGTTTTTTTTTTTATATACATATATTATAGGACATTCTTACACAGATTGACTAAGTCCCACAGTAAGCTCAAGAAGGCTTGTGTTGTGGGTACTCAGACAACGATATATATATAAATACTTAAATACATAGAAAACAACCATGACTCAGGCTCAGGAACAAATATCTGTGTGTGTTTTTAGGGAGAATTAAGGGCCGGTACAGGTGGACTGCAACCCGACTGCAACTTGTATGGGAACTGCACGCCGACGTTGCAGTTGGCGTTTGGCATACAAATTGCAGTCGGGTTGCAGTCCGTGCGTATCAGCATTTTAGGTCCTTTTAGCTAGACAAATGTTTTGTATTCAAAAGTAACAATAGAAACAAATAAGGGTAGCTGAATTAAGAACCTAGTCCTTTCAAAATGACGTTATAAGTGTGTGTAGTGTGTGTGTGCGTCTTTGAATAAGAACATAATTTTTGACAAGAATCTAGTCGTGGTTACAGCCATGACTAGCAATGTACAAATTGCAGAACATTCCCAAAAAGCGGAAACGTTCTCGAGAATGTTCTCAGAACATTCTGCAACATGGAAATTTATTGTTCCGCCATCTTGGATTTTTTCCAAAAAAATTTTTTTGTCATAGGAATCTAGAGGCCTCTATCTCCCGCCATGCCAAATCTCAGCGCGCTCGGACAAACTTGAAAAAATAAAATAAAAAGTCGGCCATTTTTTTTTTTTAATGCAGTTTGTTTTGTCTCGGGGCCTTATATGACATTTCAATCAATCAATCAATCAATCAATCAATCAATCAATCAATCAATCACTTTATTTGCAATAAAACATACTTAAATGCATGCAAATACAATTATATGGTGCACAATAAATTCAACAAAAAGTATAATAAAACAATCACAACAATAGTAATTACAGATTAATAGAATGTCAGAGCAAAGAGTATAATAATATATGTGTCAGATGTCAACTAAGTATTCTTATTACAAATCATACATTTTAATCTAAAGCATTTGCAAAATATTCTTTAATAGAATAATAAGGTTTACTTATAAAGTAGTCTTTTAATTTAATTTCAAATGTCCTTTGATCCTTACATGACTTTACATTAATGTCCAATTTATTGAATACTTTAATTGCGGTGTTGTGTAAACTTTTATCAAAATGTTGAAAATTACTTTTAGTGGTCAAAAATTCATTCTTAGTTCTCAAGTTTCTGGAGGTATTTTGTCTACTTAGTTGGAATCGGTCTTTGTTTTTGAAAACGTATATACAAATACAGTAAAGATAAAGAGATATCACAGTTAATATTTTGTGCTCTATAAACAAATCTCTATGAGTAGCAGGCACACGTTTACACCCTGCAAGATATCGCAGAGCTTTTTTCTGTTTAAGGAGCACTGCATTTATATTTACACTATTTCCCCAGACTTCAATACAATACTTCATCACACTCTCAAAATAAGCAAAGTATACTGTTCTTAGTGTCTCCTTGTCTGCTGTACTAGAAAGGGTTTTTAACGCATAGCAGGCACTACTAAGCTTGTTTGTGACTTGTTCTACTTGCTTGTGCCATCTTAAAAATGAATCCAGCTCTACGCCTAAGAATTTTATACAATCGGATTTGACGATAGGTATATTGCAGACAGGGTCAGGGCTATTGAAACCACGGCGAAAGGTCATATAAAAACTCTTGGTAGAATTAATTCTTAAGCCATTTGATAAAAACCAGGTACATAATTTAGACCAACAGTCTTGCATTTTTGAATTGAAATCCATTTCTGTATTAGCTTTTATGACAATACTGGTATCATCGGCATAGAGATACGGCGTTCCACCAGTTAGATATTGTGGTAAATCATTGATAAATATAATGAAAAGCAGTGGGCCCAGCGGCCCAGCACAGAACCTTGTGGAACGCCGTATCTTATGACCCTTTCTCTCGAATGAATTGCATCTTCAGTTCCTCCAATCTCAACATATTGAGATCTCTCGCTCAGATATGACTTTAGCAGATTCCAGGCAGTTCCACGTACGCCATAGTACTCCAATTTGCTGAGGAGTATTCCATGATCAACGCAATCGAAAGCCTTGGTTAGATCACAAAACACTCCCCCACAAAAGAGCCCGTCATTGAGACATAACATAACTTCAGTCACTAAGTCAATTACAGCAGTAGAGGTATTCTGGTTACTTCTGAATCCGTACTGATGTCGAGAAAAAAGGTCATTTTTAATAAAGTGCTTTTCCAACCTGGTGTACAAACACTTTTCAAAGATTTTTGATAGAATTGACAGTATTGATATGGGACGATAGTTATTTATGTCTAACGTGCATCCTTTTTTATGTACAGCAATAACTTTTGCACGCTTGAGGAGAAGCGGAAAGGTACCTTCCAGTATACAGTCATTAAAAATAATACAAAGTGGTATACAAAGTATATTAATATATTTTTTTATCATTTCTGTAGATAATTCGTCATGCCCACGAGAATGACTGTTTTTAAGACCCATTACTACACGTATAATCTCAGGTTCAATTATAGGATCGAGGAATATTGTATTGATATTTTTCTTCCCGAACATTTTTTTTTAAGAAACTCTGAAAAGTTGTGGTGCTATTATCAATACAGCTTCTTCCTACTTCGACAAAAAAGTCATTAAAAGTGTTGGCTATGATATTTTGATCTTCGGTAAGAGTGCCATTTATTTTTAATTTTAATTTATTGTTTTTTCTACATTTGACGTTCCTACCCGTGCTTTCATTAACTATTTTCCAAACTGCACGAGATTTATTTTTAGTTTTTGAAATGGTTCTACGTATATCGAGTTTTTTTGCTGTAACGAGTACGGTTCTAAAAGTTTTTTTGTAGTTATTAAAATATTGTTTGAGATTATCATCGACTGTATTTCTGGATAATAGGTAAAGTTTCCTTTTGTAGAGGCTGGATGTTCTAATCCCCTTGGTAAGCCATGTTTTGCTCTTATTTTTAAGTTTTACTGTCTTTATTGGAAAATGTTTGTCTATCAAGTCGGATAGCAAATTATAGAACATATTGAGTTTAGTATTACAGTCACTTTTGGGGAAAAACCCTGGCCAGTTTATTTTGATAAGATCCTCTTCAAATTCGTTACTTGCTTTTTTGCTAAAAATACGTTTATTCACGTATTTTGGGGGTTCTTTATGTTTATTATTTAGAATCGGAATCACTACGATTTGAGCGTCGTGGTCAGAAAAGGAACACGGTACAACCCTTACTTCAGTATAATCCTTAACATTAGTAATAAAGTTATCCAGACTAGTTGAGGTCGAGTCCGTGATGCGAGTAGATTCCGAGATAATATACTGTACATCATGTTCAGTTAGCAGCTGTAGAAGCGCTTTGGTTCTATAATTTTCCTTATCGGCAAAATTAACATTAAAATCCCCACCTATAAGAAGTGTTTTATTGTTTAAGTGACTAAGATATAAATCAAACTTATTCATAAACATGTTGAAGTTGGAACTAGGACACCTATATATTACCCCAAAGTGTACTGTTTGTGACCTGCTTAGTTCTAGATTAATAGTACAAATTTCAAATAGTTTTTCTTCATAAAACTTAGTGACGTTTACTTTTTTAAATTTATTGGAATAATCATTACTTAGAAAAATAACAGTACCACCCCCTCTTGTGGCTTCTCTTGACGTCTGGGCCGCTATAAAATAACCGGATAGGTAGATGGACTCGTATTCGCAAGGTTCAAGCCATGATTCAGTAATCATAATGATATTTGGTTTTTTTAGCAACTCACTTTCAATAAATGCTTCTAGGCTGAGAACTTTATTCCTTAGTCTATTGATATTTAAGTGCATTACGTTTAAACCTAAACAATCTTTCGTCACATTATTTATAAAAAAGACATGCTATTATAGAACTTTTCATTGATGCTTTTAAGTACACAATTGATAGCAGTGGCTATTTTGAATTTACCCTTAGCAGTCAATTTATACCCGTCAGGTTTATAATCGGGAATAGCAAGATATTGGTCAATATCCTTAAAATGTACATATTTGAAATACTGTAGTCTTTTACAGAGTTCCGCATTGAGTTTATTTACATAATAGTTAAAATGTTTAGAGTTTTGATTAGCACTGAGAGGGATATTACAGACAATAACATTTGTGTACGACAGTTGTTGAATTGCTTGTACAAAATTTTCAGCAGTCTCTTCAGGGGAATAAATATTAAAGTCACTTCCACCACACATGAGTACTACGCAATCCTTTTTGGAGTAGAATTCTGTTTTCTCTGCAATCCTGTTGAGAACACGATCCGAAGTCCCGGTGATAATTACATCCGATGAGAAGTTGTAGTCATGACGACGTACTTGTGACAGCATTGATGCTATTTCTGTCCCGTGGAAGTCGGAGAGCATTTGGTCGAGCACCCCCCATATCACGCACCGTTTCAAGGTTGCCATACAAAATAGAAGTGGCCAGTTTTCCCGCAATTGTAGCATTTTTCCAAAAAAGTTTCCTAGGGGACCCCGAGATTCCGTGACCAAAATTTCAGCGCGCTAGGACAAACTTGAAAAAATTAAAAAAAAAAGTCGGCCATATTGAAAAAAACATGGCCGCGTCAAAAACTGCCAGGGTCCCTCTATGACATTTGGTCGAGCACCCCCCACCTAGGTCTGACCGTTTGGCCGGGCCGTCATACATTTTTCTGACCGGAAGCGGTAGACCAAAAGTCGGAATTTTCTGGGGGTAAGGATACTACACCTAAACTATCGTAAATATTCATGGTATAAACTACGATAAATAAATAAATTCTCGTTCTCGAGAACATTCTCAGAAGTTACCGAGAAATTCTCATGTGGAAAGTTTCGCAACTTTGAAAAGTTCTCGTGCGTGAATTGCTAGCCATGACCGAAATGCAATATTTCGATTACGTGTTTTAACTAAAGCTATTTAAAAGCCTTAACTTCATTTCTACATTCATTGCTAAAAAAATAACAAATAATAGTTTTTCCCAAGTTTCTTTGTCTACCACGCCATTATTTCCAAAAAATATGTGTCTCTTTAGCCATTGTATATTCCTGTTTATGATCTTTCAAGACGATAATACTCTTGTAACTAAGAACAGCTGTAAAAAAGTAATGAAATAAATGCATTTGTATTTTGTATTTGTATTACAATTTCCTCAAGACATAAGGAAAACATCGCTCTGACGTGGATTGCTCCAGTCGGGGCCAATACGATAACAGGACATTGTAGGACGATGTTTACGTTTCTCTTGTAATGATTCAGTCTACAATATGTAACATATGACCCGTGTACGTAATTCAGAAGAATGTGTGTCACTTTATAGGGAACGGGTCATACATATTTTTTAAGCAAACACGTTCGCGTCATTCCTGGTAGACATCGCAAATTTAAGGGAACCTAAAGCTAATTTTTACGCGGCACCTTAGGCGGGGTACATTTTTTCAGTACTTGAGACTCAAATAAGAAAAACGAGACATCTATGTACCAGAGTCGTTGGCTTTGATTGTATTGTCCACAGAAGTGACGTTTTTCTAAAACGTGTTTCACCCGAATAAACTTTGTAGCCGTGATTTAACTATAAATTGTTTTTTCATCATCATCAGAAACATCTTAATTTTTAATATTTTAGGTAACTCATCTAATTATATATAATTAAGATGTTTAATTACAGGTAGGTACGTACGTTACAAAATAGGTATCCAAATTAAATTAATAAAACATAAAACATTTATTAAGGTGAAATAAAATTTTAGTCATTAGTGTTATTATTTTACCGCCACCATTTACATTTAATTGCCATTGTTATGACTATGAGCCATATAAAGTTTGTAACAGAATGCCTATATTACGTTTTTTAGCTTTAAGGCACATCCCACACTGAACGCACTGACACACTAAAATAAAAACTAACCTATTATACCGGGTGGAACAGGACAAAGGACGCAAAAGGGGAATTGTTTAGGCTACGTACTTTATTTTTCACTTATTAACCACGTTAATATTTCTAACCGTTTTTGAGATACAGTTGGTTAAACATTAGTGCAAAAATCTGTATGTTTCAACCCTAGCAAGTAGATTCTATTGAAAGACATGACATATGTCAATTTAAAATTTAAATAACTTTGTAGGGTTGTCACTGATATAAAAATATTTTATTTTAATGATTTTGTTTTACTTTAAATGTAATCCAGCTTTACGATTATAATAACTCGATTGTAGATCACTTAGATAACACTATCCTGTCAGCTCAGTCCCTAGAAAAGTTCCACCCTGTATGTATAAAAAGTTGGTTAAAATGTACAGTACTGTACACCTAGTGTAAATTTCATTCGATACCGTGACGTGACGTACGCGTTTACGTTAAGTGTCATTTTGTATGGGATTTTGAATTTCCTAAATGTCCCTCTTGGCCGCTGTTCAAAATCCTATACAAAAATAGACAACGCAAACGCGAACGCTCGACACGCTGTCGAATGAAATTTATTTACGGGTTCAGTTGATAAAACCTTCTTTCTAATGAGGCTTTTTACAGAAATTGATTATGAAGTAAACGGTTTTTCTAAAAAAAAATCATCATCTTCTTCGCGTTATCCCGGCATTTTGCCACGGCTCATGGGAGCCTGGGGTCCGCTTGGCAACTAATCCCGAGAATAGGCATAGGCACTAGTTTTTACGAAAGCGACTGCCATCTGACCTTCCAACCCAGAGGGTAAACTAGGCCTTGTTGGGATTAGTCCGGTTTCCTCACGTTTTCCTTCACCGAAAAGCGACCAATAAATATCAAATATTTCGTACATAAGTTCCGAAAAACTCATTGGTACGAGCCAGGGTTCGAACCCACAACCTCCGGATTGAAAGTCGCACGATCTTACCGCTAGGCCACCAGCGCTTCAGAAAACATAATATAGAGTCTAAATTCCCCAACTTGTCCCACATATCCTGAAAAGTGACCAAATTGCACCCACGGAACACCATAGATGGTGCAGGCCGGTGCACAGGCAGACCGAAAAGGAGCTGGTGGACGACTTGGACGCATTCTACCCGTAAAGGTGGAAAAATTACCTACGACAGTGTCGGGGACGAAAACGAGGGGAGGCGTTTGCCCAGTAGTGGGTAGTGGGACACTAATTTAGACTATTTAAAAAACACACACATTTCACTTGGTGTGGCGGTAATTAAACACATATATTTTTTTAAGAATGTCCTTGATAACCATAAAATACAAAAAAATACATTATTAAATAACAACTAAGCCGCTGTATGGTTCATGACCCAGAAATGATAAAAACAAGACATTTACCTCGTTAGTCATTATTTTTATGACTAACTTTAAATATGACGTGAATTATTTATGCAATTAATGGCAAAACTTGGTATAAAATCTATGCCGGAAGCAGGGGATTTGAGGGAGGTTTTTTTTATATTTAGGTACTTAGTCGTGTATTATAGTATCTTAGGTTTTAAGGTATTTTATCTTCTTTCCTTCTTGTACTTATGTATGTTTGATTATTAGATGGTCAAATTAGTAGGTCTCAAATTTGTTTTTCGCTCCTAACTCGAGAAAAAAACGAATAAAATCAAACGAAGCTATTAGTTAACACACAATAAATTGTGTAAAAATATTTTCCATAATGTCCAATTCCACGGAGGCAAATGAGGACTACGTTTGTATGGAGAAGCTACGACTGCGACTACGAGTACAGATGTAAAGCATAATTGTTCTCCATCGTATTTTCTCGGAAACGTTCGTATTTGTCATGCTACTTCAGTCAACCTCAGTACTTTTTGTGCCGATACTGACTGGAATAGCAAGACACGTTCGTACGTTTCCGTGAAAATGATGGAAACGATGGAAAATAATTATGCACTACATCTGAATAGTTATTTGGGTGACGAGTAGGCTAACAATTTTTGGAATTACGTTGATGAATATTAAGACATTTGCCTCATTTGTTATGATGCAAGTACACACAACAAAGCGTTATTGAACTTACAAGCTTAGACGATTTGCGTAAGAATTGCCATATAATATTAATTTATTTATTTGAGTGCGTCTTATACCGAACGGAGGTTTTCCTTGAAACCGAGACTCGGCGTCATCCGCAAACCACGGAGGAATAGGTACAAAATATACCTAACACAATAATTTAATTTTATATAGGTAATTTAAATTTAGAAAATTTCAAATTCAGTACAGTCCTGAACGGTAAAAATGTATGTCACTTAATATAAGTACAGGTCATAGGTACTTAAATATATTTTTGGTAAATCTTATGTTTAGGTAAATGAGATAAAATTGTTAAAAAAAATTTTATGATGACAATTTATAATAAACATGTATCCCACAAAAATATTTTCATGTAAATGGGCATTTACACTTAAAAGTGTAGGTACCATTTACTTTTTTTCGAAAAACCATCAACTTTTGGGTTACTTTTACTCAGAATCACGAGGACTATCTATTTAAAAAGAAAAAATGTGTCTCATAAAAAGACAATTTTGTAAAGCATTTTCACATACATTTTGTATGGACCGTTACAAAACTGACACCTAAAATTTGTATGAAAAACTGGGGACACTTTTTTTCTTTGTCTAATTCAATAGTACTCGTGATTCTGAGTCTAAATAACCCAAAAGTTGATGGTTTTTCGAATAAAGTAAATGGTACCATTTTTTCTGAAAACCCCCAAATAAATGATTATTTAATTAATTTAGTTATCAGATCTCATGTAGAGCCAAGCTTCTAACTCTACAAGCCCTAACTTTACAAACTCTACATCTTAGTCAAAATATATGACTTGGCCGTTTTGCTATAAGTCACATGGGCGTACGTATAGATGTAGAGCATAATGTTTTCCATCGTATTTTTTCCGAGACGTTCGTATTTGTCATGCTACTTCAGTCAACCTCAGTACTTTTTGAACCGAGACTGACTGAGATAGCAAGACACGTTCATACAGTTATGCACTACATCTGTATAAGGTGAACAATTTATTTACTGTTATTTATGTACTTTTCTGTTACATATGTATACAATAGTTATTCTAGTAACGTATTTGAAAGAACGGAAGCGAGGTTTTGTGTGCAAGATTTCTAATACAATTGTATTACGTGTATTAGGAAATAATAATCATCTTCCTCGCGTTATCCCGGCATTCTGCCACGGCTCATTGGAGCCTGGGGTCCGCTTGGCAACTAATCCCGAGAATTGGCGTAGGCACTAGTTTTTACGGAAGCGACTGCCATCTGACCTTCCAACCCAGAGGGGAAACTAGACCTTATTGGGATTAGTCCGGTTTCCTCACGATGTTTTCCTTCACCGAAAAGCGACTGGTAAATTCGTACATAAGTTCTGAAAAACTCATTGGTACGAGCCGGGGTTTGAACCCGCGACCTCCGGATTGAAAGTCGCACGCTCTTACCGCTAGGCCATCAGCCATTATTATGAAATAATAATAATGTTAGGAATTAATGTTGATGGACAGAGAACGGATGGTAGACCCAAAATACTGGATGGATTGTGGAAAAAGAGGATATGAGAAAGAAAGGAGTGAGTGCTGAGGTGACGTAAGACAGAGGAGAAAGGAACATGTTGTGGCGACCCCACATAACGTGGGATAAGGACAGGAAGAAGAAGAAGAAGAGGAAATAATAATAATGTAACAAACTGCGGTGACACTGGGATGAGTTACCGAAAACTGAGTCAGCTTTGACGACGATAAGTTTTAGGTGTGCGTCATGTACATTATGTGTAGCATATTAATGTGTTACTTACTACTACTTCATATTCAAGTAAAACCAAAATAACCTACACCTTCATAAAATATACCTACACTTTCATCATATAAAATCTTAAGTTAAAGATTATTCAATATTGGTAACATAAATATGACCGAAAATATAAGTAACCACAGACTACACAGTAGTCGAACACATTTTAGAAACCAAAGGTTAGCTGGAACAGATTCCTTTTAGGAATAAGTTCGCCTTTGTACATATACTTATACCTTTTAGGTTTTTTTAATATACCACGTCGTTGGCAAACAAGCATATGACACGCCTGATGGTGGGCAGTCACTGTAGCCTATGGACGCCTGCAACTCCAGAGGTGTTACATGCGCGTTGCCGTCCCTAACACTCCGCAACCTCGTTGCGCTCCTTTAGTACTTAGTTGTAGCTGGAGGTAGGGTCAAAGCGGAAACAGTGGCTCAGTCGCCCAAATATCGCCTTTCTCGTGTTGACATTAGGTTGAGTTAGCCACTGTACCGGCCTTTTTCTACCGAGTCACTGTTCCCACCTTGACCTTACTTTGTTGTGTCTTTTTTACGTAAACTTGTTTATGTGGAATAAAGTGACATACATACAAACATACATACATTATTATCACTGTGACAAGCCTTGATCGTACATAAAAGACAGTTTTAACCTTTTGAACGCCACAGACGGCATTTGACGTCAACGCAAAATCGTGACAACGACGCCAAAGACGGCATTTGACGTCGATCGTTTTTTGATGAAAATGTACTGAAAAACACCCCACTTTTAGGTTGGCATATTTATTCACAAAACTAAATTTTATCCCCGTGGCGCCAGTGGCACGGCAAATGGATGCGCCGTGTGGCGTTCAAAAGAAGGTTAAACATGCACCCTTAACTAAAAGAACATGGCCTTCATAATCACCCCCACTGAATGCAACGACTATAAACCGAACCTCAGACAAACCGCATATCCCCATTCCCGAGGTTTTACTATCCATGAATATGTACGTCCGGGGCTATTCATTTGGCTCAGGTTTATGGGGTTCGGTTAGGAATTTGAAATTAGGTGGGATAGTTGCTCTGCCCCACCAACACCATACAGAGACGGACCAGGGTAACTGTGCATGCCATTCGCAATGACAATCATCTTTACTGTCAAACTTCTACGAAAATATGACGTTTAATAATAACACTTCATCATGACATATTATTGTTTATTATCTCTTTATTTATTTCCACTCTTAGGCTAGGTGATTTATAATATGAATATAAAAGTAAAATATAAAAACACTGACATAACAATAAAAAATACATAATATAAACACATTATAAAAACCTAACTTAGGGTGCCGCCAGCAGCGGGGCAAGGCCCAAGCCACCGGTGGTCAGGGCCGCAGAGAGAGGAATTTATTAATAAATAAACAACAAAATTAAATTTATTAATAAACAAACAAAAACCCTGCTAAACTGATATACCTAAATTTAATTTACCTAAGTAATATTTTATTGCATTTGGGAGTATCTTCATCTTCACATGATCTCCGCAAAAACACTACCTATTGAAAATAAACTTTACGTATAAAAGCGAACATTAATGACGCGACACAAAAATACAAATCCGCAAAAGTATACTAAGTAATCTACAAAATAACTTGTTATAAAAACTACGCAATGCCAAAATAAAATATACCTAGTTCCTATCGCAAACGAAAAACAATGTTGTATAAAAACGATTTCAACATTTCGTTTACTTAATTTCAGCAGCTGATTACTTCGTCCCGGATAACAGCCTCATTTGCTTTTGACTGAACAAAAACAGGCGTAATTACGAGAAAGACAATAAACAAGGATTTCCTCAACATATTCGTTTGGTACCACACATCGATCGATCGTTGTCGCGAAATTATCGAAATCTAACAAAAGCAAACGAAACTCGCAAGAAAACTAATAACCGGACTTACGCCCCGCACGCACACACACAACACACACACACAAGTGTAACCACGCACACACACGCGTCCACTCTAATTATATACGTCTACGGCCGAAAGAAAATAAAGATCGGGGAAAAATTTTACAAGAAACAAGTGGGGGGGGAGGGGAGGGGGCGCTGACCGCTCCGTCATTAGACCCCTCGGGGGGGCGCCACCCCTGGATGTTTAATAATATGAAGAATTGGAGATAATTTGCGAGAAACTAAATAAGAAACGTTGGCCGAAAACTAAAAGGTCGACGAGCGAGATAGCGGCGGTTGTCTCTGTCTAGGAAATGATATCCCCGGGGCCGGACACTTCAAAAGAAAGTAATAATGGTAACTAGATTACGAATACCTTGCAGTTTGAGATATTAATCATAGCGAGTTGGCATTGTTAATGGATCTTATAAGTTTTCTTATACTTAATGTTAGTTGTTAATATAATAATGAAATATACTTGTGTAGGTATCTTAATTATTATGGGTTTATACATTATATGTGCATGTTTTTATCGTTAGGTAGATTTTAGTTGTTATGTTATTAGTTTTGTATGTTTCTTGTATTTAGTCATATATCGTAATTAATTGAGCTCGATTTTAAAGCAGAATTAAATAGGGATGTTGTGATTCTCTCTATATCTTTAATTAATGTGTTAATTATACAGGATTTTGACTCTTGGAGACCCTATACATCTCTTAGGATAATTTGATAAACTATATAATCTTATATTTCTGTCACTTAGAGACATTTACACCTCCGAATATTATCGTTTTTTTGTGTTTTTGTATCTGTATTTTTTATATTATTCTGTATTTATTTTTATTCATAAGTTAGGTTCCTTATAACATGAATATAAAAGTAAAATACAAAAACACATAAAAAACAATAAAAAATACATATAAACACATTATAAAAAAAAAATATTATTATTATAGTTTTTTTTTTATGCAATTCGAAATTTAGAGACCATATATATCTCTAAGTAATTGTAATACGTTAGTTACGTTAGTTTGAATTGGTAGTTGCAGTTAGTTGTATTTTATAATTGTTGATGTATTATTATTATTTTTGCTTGTATCTTGTATATAAATTCAATGTTGACGTGTAAAAGTGCCCTTGTGGCCTATTTGCTGAATAAATGTCGAAGTTGAAGTTTAACATAAACGTAACAATAGGTAGATAACGCTAAAAGCATTAATATATGTAGTTTGGTAATTCTCTGAGAATATGTCTGCGATTCCGTATAATTGCCACGACTGTTTTGATACATTTGGTATGGGTCGTGAGGTCATGACTCGTGGCAATTAGACCACAGTAATATTTTTTGAGAATGACCGAGTTATGGATATTTTTTACAATGTGTAACGGAGTTCTCCCCACACATTACAGCCGTAGAGATCCAGAGAGGAAAATGGGGGCTACGTTTGTATTAATTGTTATACAAGTATCCATAGTGTAGGTATTTAAAAAGTACCTACAAGAAAATAGAGTCTGTGCGGAAAGAGAAGAGTCGTAGAATGTATTGGATCCCATACATTTCACGACTCTTCTCTTTCCGCACAGACTCTAACAAATGTGTTTAATCTTGGTGGTAACTCTACATTTATTTATTTTCATTTAATCGAGTTAACCCAAAAAAATAAAGAATTATTCGGTTAATTTTCACTCCATTCATTTCGTGAGCATCTGCGGCTTCACTTAAAAATACCTATCCGTCTCTTTCTACCATCAAGGGAGTGAGCAAGACGAATGGTCCGCCCTTTGGCTCTGTGACAAAGACATCCACTATCTTGTACTTTTTAGGAATAGTCCAGGAGCTAGTATCATGTTCAACGGCAAGCAAACAGGCAGCAGGCATCAGGCTAAAATACACCATTAATTAAGAATTTGTAAATTGCTTCTAAAAATGCATAATTTTTTTATCGGACATAATTACTTTTTTAATACTAACTAAAAATGACAATTCAAATGCAGTGATATCCACGATCCCGGGCACACACGGCCGTAGACGGCTCTCGCTCACGTGAGAGAAGAATCTGATCTCACGGCGCCTTAAAACAAATATAATCTCAAGCTCTTGGTAGTAATGTTAACAAGACTCGCTTGACCCTTCGACGAAGACTCGATATCCCTTTCGTTCAAACTTTAAACCAAACCCTCCCTTCCGTTCAAACTTCATTCATACCACCTTCCCCGGGCCCATTCATTACCTACCAAATACAATAACTACTATAGTGGCTAAAGTTTTATTTCCTAAAGACATTTGATTCTTACAAAACTTTTACGGCCTGATTCAAACTTTAAGAAAAGTCAATAATTTGCTAACCATACGACATAGATCGGATCGGATTCGAATCAAGCCGTATATATGTTTTTGGGTCGCGGCGCTCCTGTGTTTAAGGCTAGAAAAGAGACATAATTTTGATATTACCCTTTTATTTAATATCTTACACAAATAATAGGTTAAAACATAGTATAAAGTAGTTATTTGTAATAAAAAATGATAAGAACTTTGCTAAGACTTAGGTCTAAAACTATCACCTAGCTCTTGGTAGTAATGTTAATAAGACTCGGACCCTCCGTCCCTTGCGTTCAAACTTTATTGGTACCACTCCGCCCCGGGACCATACATTACCAAATACGATAACTATGTATAATTAGTTACTAATTTTGCTTCCTACAACTCTTCAATTAAAGGAAGATTAAAACTAAAAAAAAATAACAATATAGATTTCTGAACTAAACTTAAGTCTAAGAAAATTACCTGGCTCTTAGTAGTAGTCCGGACCATACATTATCTAATAACTACAATATCTGATGTCATATGTCTTATAATAATGGCATTACCAAATTCAATAACTATAGTAAATTAAATAGTATTACTTGAATTACTTCCTGTATCACTTTTGTCTTTAATGATTAGATTTTCTAAAGGAACGTAAAAAATCGGCCAAGTGCGAGTCGGACTCGCAAATGAAGGGTTCCGTACCATTATCTATAAAAACGGTCACCCATCCAAGTACTGACCCCGCCCGACGTTGCTTAACTTCGGTCAAAAATCACGTTTGTTGTATGGGAGCCCCACTTAAATCTTTATTTTATTCTGTTTTTAGTATTTGTTGTTATAGAGGCAACAGAAATACATCATCTGTGAAAATTTCAGCTGTCTAGCTATCACAGATCACGAGATACAGCCTGGTGACAGACGGACGGACGGACGGACGGACGGACAGCGGAGTCTTACTAATAGGGTCCCGTTTTTACCCTTTGGGTACGGAACCCTAAAAAAATATAGTTTTTTGGCTAAAACTTGAGTCTAAAATAAACCCTAGCTCTTCATCTTAATGTTAACAAGAATTGGACCCTCGGTCCCTTGCGCTCAAACTTTATTGATACCCCTCCGCCCCTCCCCCCGCGCCCCGGGACCATACATTACCAAATACGATAACTATAGTTTTACTAATTTTACTTCCTACATCACTTTAAAGGAAGATTAGAATATACAGTGTGACTGTAATGTAGTGGGTGCGCTACGCGTGCACTCACACTCCCTTAGTTTAGCCCAATTATAAGCTTTTACATTACGTTATTCAAGACATTATAGATCGATACTCCCAGCAACTTGTTTTATTCAACGTCCCACCTCACATGGCGACCCTGCCAGCACACTCACACTCCCACTACAGTAAATTCAATACGGGCAAACCGTTAAACGGTGGTTAGCATAGGACCTAAGAAGTACAGTCAGCAGCAGAAGTTACTAAGCGGGTCAGGTGTTCAAAATTATCTTGGCGGGACTTTATTATTGAGAGAATAACGGCGCGATTCGGGAAATGAATTAGAGATTCACTAGATATGAAATAGTAAAGATATGTGACGTTCTACGGCAAAAGGTACCTAATGGCGGCTGGCGCGTACGTCGCATAGCGCCGCAATAATATTATTGCGGCGCCATAGGTACCTTTTGCCGTGGAACGTCACATGTCTTTACTATTTCATATCTAGTGAATCTCTAATTCATTTCCCGAATCGCGCTGTAAGAGCGTGTCAAGGTAATTTTGTCAAAATGTCCTAGTTAAAAAAAAGTGTAGTGTACTTATTTAAATAAAATGACCCGCTTAGCTATACCTTCCATCCCTCCCCAAGACTCAGGCAAACATTAAAGTAATATAATATATTAACGTTCGCTATATCAACATATGAAGACGGAAATTTGGCCTAGATTATGGTTCGTATTATGTTTTGATATTTCTTAGAAACCTGGAGTATTCATATATTCAAATAAAATGACCCGCTTAGCTATACCTTTGGATATACATATAAACACTCCAGGCGGCGTAGCACGGTCGCGTTTTTATCCCTTGTCACCATGCCTGTCATGTTCTAACAAGTATATAAGTGCGAAAGGGACGCGCATAGTGATAGACGATAAAAATGGAACCGTGCTGCGCCCACAGGTTTCTAAGAAACATCAAAACATACGAACCATAATCTAGGCCAAATTTCCGTCTTCATATGTTGATATAGCGAACGCTAATATATTATATTACTTTAATGTTTGCCTGAGTCTTGGGGAGGGATGGAAATATCAATAAAAGTACTGATTCGATTTCGAGGGGCCCATATTTGTTGGTATCGATAGACATTATGTAGCTTGTAAATGGTATATAAAAAGGATTTTATCTACACCCATTTCATAAGCCTTCAAAAACACTCGTTCAAAAACCGCAAACGTTTGTCCTACCTTGTCAATACAGTGAGTGACCCGAATGTATACTGACAACTATATTGCGTGAGTGACTTAAATCATGACGATTCTTATAAGATGATGGAGTTCAGCCATCTTAGCCATTCATGCGATAAAATAGTAAATAAGTATTACAAGTTCATATCAAACAAACAAAATGTTTCTTTTAAATACTCGTAGGTTGCAGATAATCTGTGCGTATGTTACTAATATATTTTTTCTTTTTAATTTCTTAGGGCCACCTGCCCCATCCCACTAACCTGGAGTTAACCGGTTAAACCTGGAGATACCATGGTTACCAGTACAATTTGACACTGGGCTAACGGTTTAAACGGTTAACCCCGGGTTACTGAGATGGTGCAAGTGGCACTTATTAATTATACATGTAAAATATAAAAAATAATATTTACTTACTCACTCAGTAGGAAGTTAGTAAACATGTTTCCAAAATTTTATAATACGTTTCACGTAATAAAACTCTGTGATAAAACAACGCAACTTAATTGTGTTTGGGGTTTTTAGAATTGTCTCGATGAGTATTAATTAGCGGTGGAAAGAAAAGTACAACCAGCGATAAAACCTTGTACCAAAAATGAAATTTTTGCTAAAAACTTATTTATGAGATATATACCTTTCGACACCTTTTTCAGTCTAGTAATATAAACTGACAGGACTTATTCTAGTTTACTTCCCGTAGACTTGTTTTTCGCAAATAGTTGACTTTCGGCCTCGCCCGTCACTCATCCTTTGTACCACGACATTTACGGAGGTGCTGGTAGGAGTGGTAGGCGTCAGTTACCGTAGTAACCAGACGGATGATATCCGTTCAAATGTGTATAAGCACAGAGAAATAAGACAAGTAGCTATGCTTGCTCACATCGAACATAAGTTGTAAGCGGGCTTTGCGAAACTTATTTGTATAGTTCGTTTTTTTAGCATTAGAATAAAGGTAAACAATCTTGACGTGTCTTTTTATTGAAAAACACTTTTTAAAAATAAGTCCCGGCAAATATGTAACAATTATGAATCATATTCGATTATTTACATTTTTTTGCTTTCATAAGTAATAGTTACTGATTTTAAAAAAGCGTTTGAAACCTTCAATGAGGAGACCTCCAGGAACAATGATAATTAATACACTTGGGTTTTAAAATCACTTCTTTTTTTTATTCACTTCAATTCTCAATATTACACTTTTATAATTAAACCGAACGGGTCTAAGGTTAGACACGAAGTGTCCGTTCCGAGCTGGATAACGGCCTTTTATAACCTCTGGTAGCACCCCAACTGGTTCTATCCGAGTTGTATCTACCCTCAATATACCGACCGGTAGTGAACCAGTAATTGTATTGGAAAAAAAGGGTAGGCGGGTTGTTACAGTCGGTCATCCTGCTCGAAACGAGTCCCCTCGTTTTTTTAATTATTAATATACTTTTAAGTTCAATACAAGTAATACCTTATAGCGGATGTGCAACTGTTAATGCTAATTATTTCTGATAAGAACGGTTTGAAAGCAATCATTTTACATGATTCATTAATTCCATTCTGTGTGCAATAATAACTTAAACATCAGTGATATTAATAATAAACACACAACCCACAGTACATACGTGTACGGAACATTAACCTTCGTATGCTGACAACAATTGTTATTGAATACTTAAAATGAGCTACAGATTTAATTTTTTTAGTCCAACAATTGGGACGGGCATGAGGCAGGATATACGAATACGAAAGGCTAATGTACTGTTCGACCAATGGCACTGAAAAAACGTAATGACAAAATTATTCAATTAATCTTAGAAAATTAAATTAGGTAATTAACTATCAGTTATCATAATCACTTGATTTTTTTTCTAGGGTTCATCTCTAATGACCCTGATTTATGAATATCATCTCTAATGATATTTCGCTCTTTATCTCTATAGATATGATTAGGCATCAGCAACTTAACAATCAGAGTTATATTATTATGTAAGTATATGAAGATCGACCAGTGAATGCGAACGCCTGGACCAACTATTTATCAAAACATTCCTCGTCACTTTCACTACTTGAAGAATAATCAACACCGTAACTCAACCAGGGAAATATTTTGTCTATAGCTACTACTCCTTCATATCGTCTACTCTTTCTGGTAAGAGGCGTGTCTTCCACGATGAAACGATCGTGTGGTAATACCTTTTTAATCTTGTAGGGACCTTGACATTTAGGCTCTAACTTCTTGGACTGACCTGACCCGGATGGTATGGCCCTAATTACTCGTACAAGATCGCCTACTTTATAAGACCTAGCAGGCTTCCGAGAGTGATCATAACGTCTTTTGTTTATCTCCTGGTGTTTTTGTATAGCCTGACTAGCCTCATTCCTAGCATCGCTTAGTGAGCTATCAATTACTCCACTCCCTATTTCGTCTGAAATTTGGTTTAAGATTCCTTGGGATGGGCCTGACGTTTTTCGCCCAAAAAGTAGTTCAGTTGGGGTCATTTTAGTAACTTCGTGTACAGTTGTATTTATACCAAGCTGTATCTCTTGTACGTACTCGTCCCATGACTCAGGATTCTTGTCATGTGTCATGGCTCCAAGTGCGGACAAGATCGTTCTGTTATATCTTTCCACCTGACCATTTGCGCGAGGTGTGGAAACTGAATTTAGCACATGTTTTATTCCTTTAGATTTGACATATTTTTCAAACTTCTTGCTCGTAAAGCTTGTACCCCGATCGGTAATTAGCCGTGTTGGAACGCCAAATAAATTAAAAAATGCTTGAAACACCTTGATGCTGGCTTTCGTTTTGGTAGAACGTACTGGTGTCAAGTTCACATATTTCGTAAACGAGTCAATGATTACTAAAATATAAGAGTTTTTCCTTTTACTTCGCACAAATGGTCCGAGGTGGTCAGCGTGGATTGTGTGGAAGGGTATTTCTACCTTCGGAATTGGGTGCAATAGACCTTCTTTTGCTCCTGAAGGGAGTTTATGATGAGCACAGGCTAAGCATGAAGACACATATTTTTTTATAAACTTGCGCATTTTAGGAAACCAGTAAAACGAGCGAATTCTTTCGAGGGTTTTTTCAAACCCAAAGTGACCAACGTCATCGTGATTTGACTTGAGTAACTGCCAGCGAACCCCTCGTGGTACTACCCAGCGTTCGGTCTTGTCGTCTAGAATTCTAAATACTTTGCCATTTTTAACCCTGTATTCTTTATATATTGATGCAACCTTAGCTGTTTCCGGATCCTCGAGAATATCTTTAATTCGCTTAATTTCTGCGTCCCCTAGCTGAACTGTGGTGATCCAGTCTTCGGAATTGACAGGTAGAACGTCAAGAATATGAGATTCAGCGCTATGTTCTATGATTGGATTCCTACTTAGACAATCCACATGAGACATTTTTGCTCCCGCACGATATTCAATATTGCAGTCATATTCCAAAAACTGGATCCACCACCTAGATATGCGCGGCACCAGATCTCTTTTCGTGAAGGTGGAACGCAAGGCATGACAATCTGTTATTATGGTGAACTTTATACCCAAGAGATAATTTCTAAATTTGTTAAGGGAATTTATCACCGCCAGCGTCTCCAATTCAAAGGAGTGATATTTTTGCTCGTCAGCGGTGGTCTGACGACTGAAGTAAGCCACTGGTCTAAACGGCATTGAGCCCTTTCGTTGCAATAAAATTCCAGCAAGGCCAACCTTACTAGCGTCCGTATGAAGCTGCGTTTCTGCGGTGTGATCATACAACGCTAATACTGGCCGCTGAATCAGATTGCGCTTTAAGGTCTCGAATGCTTTTGCTTCGTCATCAGTCCACCTCCAAGAAGCTTGCTTCTTCAGAAGGCCCGTCAATGGCCTCGCTATAGTAGCGAAGTCCTTGACAAACCGTCTGAAGAAACTGGCAAGTCCAAGAAATCTTCTAACCTCATGTTGATTACTTGGGGCTTTAAAGCTAGCAACTGCTAGTGTTTTTTGCGATCCCGGTCTGATCTCGCCATTGCTTACTTCAAAGCCCAAAAAGTCTATAGTTCTTTTGAAGAAATGGCATTTTTCTAGTTTTAATGTGAGACCGCTTTGTCGTAACGCAACTAAAACCTCTTCCAAGCGACTCATACCTTCGGCAACAGTTGTAGACGGAATAAGTATATCATCCATGTATACGATGGAATGTCTAATCTGAGCGTTATTAAGAACCTTGTGTATGAGTCGTTGGAATACTGCAGGTGCATTCGCTAGCCCGAACGGCATACGGTTATACTCGTATTGCCCGTCCGGGGTAACGAATGCAGTCTTCTCCTTAGATTCCTCAGCTATCGGTATTTGATGGTACCCGGATGCCAAGTCAAGGGTTGTAAAAATAGCCTGCCCTGATAATTGATCGAGGAGATCGTCTATCCTTGGCAAGGGATAATGATCCCTTTTTGTTTTGTTATTAAGTGCTCGATAGTCGACGCACAACCGTTTGTCGCCCGATTTTTTTTGCACTAAAACGATGGGACTGGCGTATGGTGAACTTGATTCGCGAACTATATTGTTTTCTATCATTTCGCGCACCATTCCCCTAACTAATTCTCGCTCATGAAAAGATAGCCTATATGGCCTATACACAACTGGCTCGGAATCCTTTAACTGTATAACCATTTCAGTCTCCGTAGTATAACCCAAGTCGTGCATGCCCCAGGAGAAACAAGTCTTATATTTAACTAGTAAATCTTCTAAGCTCTTCTGGTCCTCTAAAGAAAGGTCCTTATCAGAATTTATAATAAATTTTGGGTTACACACATCTTCTGCTGCAAGATCAACTCTTACCTCTGACGCAAGATGTTTGGCCCGAGTTATTAGTGAACCTTTCTGTAGAGTCACAGGGTTTTCGCCTAATCCGTGTACTAGGACATGACATGTACCCTTAGTTAAATGATATTCCCCTGGCAGTAAGTAATACTCGGTAGTAGGGCCGCCTCGAACTGTACCAGGTATATAGATTGTGCCACTATATAGTCCCGGGGACTTTACACAAATCGATGTAAATGTACCTACTGGTATAATCGAATCACAAGAAGCAATTAGAGGAACCTTCATAACATCATCTTTCTCAACATTTTCAATTAAGACTTCGGTCGCAGTTTTTATAATACGCAAAGTAGGACGCTCGCTAAATGAATGCCCAACTAAAACTGGACTATTTATAAGGTGGTCATCTACTATGTAGAGCTCAACATTCGCCTCTACTACTTCTTGCACCCCCATTGTAACATACACGACACCTATTGGCAAATACGGCACGTTGCCTAACCCACGTAAGTATGGACTATTTACTGGAACCCATTTCAAGTTTAATTTCTCAGCATCGGATTTCCGAATTAATGTTGCCTCGCTCCCAAGATCTAGTTGCCCCAATATAAAATTATTATTTACTTTTATTGGCAACTTATACTTTTCACTCGTGTTAACAGTTTTACAAATATCACCGTAATCTTTATTAACACTTTCAGGTAACCCTAGCCCAAGATCAGGCTCAGAGTCCATCAAAACCTTCATGACAGCTTTTTCTTTTGTCTCCGAAGGTGGAGCCCTTTTCTTTTTACGACAATCTATTTCGGTATGTCCCATCAAGTTACAGTAAGTGCATTTTATCAACGGTTTAGGACATCTAAAGCTAGGATGTCCTTTTTGATTACAGTTAAAACAAGTTAGTTGGGATGAACTGTGAACAGGTTTTGATGAACTCGACTGATCATTAGTCTTTGTATTTGCTGACGTGTTTTGTGTTGAACTGCGTGTTTCCTTTCTATCATTGTTATAACGCAAAGTTTTGAAGAATTCTAAGACGTATTCGGGTTTTTCGAATTTCGCTGCTTGTGCACCTACCCTAACATTCCTGTCATCTACCCCGTGAACTATGCAGTCGACAGCGTTCTTTCCGAAAATTTTGCAGCGGTTTAGTAAATTTACTTTAGCATAATAATACATTTCTAACGACTCTCCGAAACGAGCCCGTTTCTTCAACATCTCATTTAAAAGCTCTGCATAATTTTCGTTTGACGGAAAGGATTCCTTCAACAGTACCTTCCATTCAACCCAGGTGCGTTTGAGAGACGGTAGACCCTGGTACCAAACCTTTGCCTGTCCTACTAATTTAGGTAACGCATAGTGTACTACCTGCCTATCGGTCCAACCATAGATCTCAGCGCATTCATCTACTTTGTCTAGCCATACACTAATTGTTTGTTCTTTAGATAAGGGATCAAATTCGGGAATAACGTTATTGATGGTAGCAAAGCTTTCACGTTCACTGGGCCTATTTTTCATCATTTTAACTAGCTCATCAAGAAAAGAAGATGCCGAATCATACCTTGATCGCTCTTGGGGTGGGTCAAGCCTTGTTGTTGGTGGTTCACGTCGCTCGCTCTCACGTCGCTCGCTCTCACGTCGCTCGCTGTCACGTCGCTCGCGGTCACGTCGCTCGCTGTCATGTCGTCGTCGTTTCGCGCTCTCGTTCTCAAGCTGGCTCAATAAGGCTGCAACTCTTCTTTTCTGTGACTCCAGCTCCTCTTCTTGTTCCCGTAATCTCCTTAGCGGGCTGCGACTACGAGTACGTGGACGTCTCTGATGATCACTGCGTACCTCCTGATCCAAACGGCTGGGCCTCACAGGATTTCGCTCTGGAGTTTTCAGGCGCCGTTGTCTATGAGGCCTCAAGATGATGCTTTTAGCACGGCTTCTACTCTGGCGCTCATGATTGGTTTCGTCATCGGACTCCATTGCTGAAACTCATACATTATGTGTTAAAGTTCTGTAAATATTATATATATATTTTTAGGGGACTAAGTAATTATTATTTAAAAAAAAACTAAGTAGCTTGTAATGCGATTATAAAAATCCCACATGTCCATCTCCAGGAAGTACCCTGGCAAGATAACCATATGTGATTAACTATATAAACCTCCGGATTGACTCCGTTACGGTAAATATAGTTTGTTAGAAAGAGCTTATGAGTAGAAACCTCAAGCATATTCAAATCCAGGGAGTACCCTGGCAAGATAAATATGCTTAATTAACCATATAAGCCTCCGGAATTGCTCCGTTACGGTAAATATAGTTTGTTAGAAAGTACTTATGAGTAGAAACCTCAAGCATATTCAAATCCAGGGAGTACCCTGGCAAGATAAATATGCTTAATTAACCATATAAACCTCCGGAATTGCTCCGTTACGGTAAATATGGGTTGTTTAATAATAATACTAGCAAAAACTTTTATCGATAATATTATAATCTATTTATTTTAACTGTCCTAATGTAACTCATTTAATGAAAAATAACTAAAAAATAGAAAAAAAAAATAATGTACCTTATTTGTGAGCGTAGCCTTCTCACTTCTGAAGATGAAACCTTCAATGAGGAGACCTCCAGGAACAATGATAATTAATACACTTGGGTTTTAAAATCACTTCTTTTTTTTATTCACTTCAATTCTCAATATTACACTTTTATAATTAAACCGAACGGGTCTAAGGTTAGACACGAAGTGTCCGTTCCGAGCTGGATAACGGCCTTTTATAACCTCTGGTAGCACCCCAACTGGTTCTATCCGAGTTGTATCTACCCTCAATATACCGACCGGTAGTGAACCAGTAATTGTATTGGAAAAAAAGGGTAGGCGGGTTGTTACACGTTTTTCAGTTAAAAGACGTGTCAAGATCGCGTAGTCTTTTTGTAATGCTAAAAAAAAACTGTAAGTATGCAGTGAGCCCTCTATTTGATATGCCATTCTTCAGTTTATTTATTTGGCTTTGTGTAAAGTGCGTCAGGAAACTAAGAAATAGCCGCGCGTATAATATAATGAAGTAGGTAGTGTAAACTTCAGTAGGCTAATTTTTACATATCAATAGACATTTATCAACTGCCAAATAGGCTCTGCCACTTCTTTCCGCCGCTCTACGCGACAACATTTCCATCTTCACAACTTAGATGTCTTAGGCCCATTTGCACCATCCCACCAACCCGGGGTTAACCGGTTAAACCGTTAACCCAGTGTCAAATTGTACTGATAACCATGGTAACTGCAGGTTTTTGCGGTTAACCCCGGGTTAGTGGGATGGTGCAAGTGGCCCGTAGATGGTTGGCAACTGTTGGCAGTCCTCAACTTTCAACAGGCGATTCGTCTGATCTTTTCCCGCCTATATCATAAAAAACAGGTCAAGTGCAAGTCAGACTCGCGTTCCAAGGGTTCCGTTCATTACCCAATTTTTAACAATGTATTTTTTTATGTGGAACGTGAATGAACTGTCTGTAAAAAACCCGTAGGGGTCGGAAGAAAAACTAAGTAATAAGTCCGACTCACGCTTGACTGCACATTTCTAATAGGTTTTCCTGTCATCTATAGGTAAAGAACTATTTTGGGTATTTCTTTTTTCAAAATTTTAGACGGAAATAAAGGGGGGAATGCGAATGGTCGGACAGACAGACGCACGAGAGACTTTTGAGGTACGGAACCTTAAACATGTATCCCATAACCATAGATGGGTGACTACCTATACTAAAGTGCACGACGCATATCATGTAGCCAAAACAATACTCTTCATGTCTATGTGTGTTTCTTTTTCAACTTCCTATAACCATACCGGGTGTGGCCTGTAACACGAGCAAACAATTAAAACATAGATTGTACTCCTCAAACGGTGACACTTGTGTTCAACAACTTTTAAAAATTATAAAGTACTTAGACTTTCTATTTTTCATACAAAATAAATATTATCTTCAACGGACGCCATCGCCACGCCTTATCATTGTGATTGACGTTGCTTGTCACGCCTTAAACATAACAAAATTCGCAATACATTGCGTCTTAGAATAAACTTTAAAGTGTATTAAAAATCAAACCACAAGTTATTTTTAAAAGTCGCTGAACAAATGTTGGTCAGTATGACGAGTACAGCCTACAGTTTAATTTTTTGCTCATATTACAGGCCACACCCGGTATATGATGCAGTGGCTAATGTTACGAGTTTCAAGGTCATTTATGACTATTAATGATGAACGAAAGTGCTCTAACCGAGTAGTGTTATTAAAGAGAATTAAGCTCATATTTGTACCTAATTGCGATTCATTAGCCTCTACTCATTATCTAAAACTATGACTCTCTTGAGTTATTTTAAACTTGTTAGGGCCACTTGCACCTTTCACTAACCCGGGGATAACCGGTTAAACCTGGAGTTACCATGGTTACCAGTACAATTTGACACTGGGTTAACGGTGTAACCGGTTAACCCCGGGTTAGTGGGATGGTGCAAGTGGCGCTTAGTGATTTAGGTCTTATTCCTTGTTTATTTACATGTAATCTACCTTAAAATGTGACTTTATACTTTGCTTCAAAATTTGCACCGAATCTCGATATATACTTTAAATTTTTAAATTATGATATTGTGGTGGTATCAATTGAAAGAAGCGCTGGTGGCCTAGCGGTAAGAGCATGCGACTTTCAATCCGGAGGTCGCGGGTTCAAAGTGTTCAAACCCCGCCTCGTACCAATGAGTTTTTCGGAATTTATGTACGAAATATCATTTGATATTTACCAGTCGCTTTTCGGTTAAGGAAAACATCGTAAGGAAACCGGACTAATCCCAATAAGGCCTAGTTTACCCTCTGGGTTGGAAGGTCAGATGGCAGTAGCTTTCGTAAAAAAATTGTGCCTACGCCAATTCTTGGGATTAGTTGCCAAGCGGACCCCAGGCTCCCATGAGCCGTGGCAAAATGCCGGAAAAACGCGAAGAAAATGATGAAGATGGTGATATTGTGGTCCGTAGCGATCGAAACGCAACTGTCACTGTCGCACTAATATGGAAGAGTGATAGAGAGACACAAAGCGTTTCGTCGTCGAAGCGATAGTGATTGTAGCCTTGGCTAGGCCGGCAGTACTACTATCATGTTGTAACACTTAAATGAGGTTGTGATATAGTTACATATATAAAAAATGTTGGAGCACAATTACCCAGTGGGGAGCAAAGTAGGCAAGGGACATACGATAATCATAACCTATTTTGAATTCCAGCGACAAGTCATTCAACTAATCAAAGATCAAATACTGTAACGAAAACTAATCAAGCTCACCACTATCCACAAAAGACCCAACGCGGCCCCAAACCGACGAAAAACTGAAAATAGTACGAAATAAAATAAAGTAAAATGAAATAAAAAGCCATGCGAGCAAAATACGTCCCGTCTACTCACACAGTCTCCCTCCAATTTATAATATTGTTTTTCCTTAGGATATATTTTTTCACTAGTGTGGGGTAGGGGGCGCCACCCCCCGGTTATTATTAAAGACGGAGAACTCACACATTCTTGCCGAAACCCGAGTGTGATTAGATTAATATAGCTCTGTTTGTACGTACGAGTAGTGATGGGACTGGGAATGTTCACGGGAACGTTCCGCTTTATCATTTTAAATATCTATAAACACGGGTCACTCACGTGAAGGAAAAGTAGGACGTGAGTGTCCCGTTCGATTAAATCCTTGTCTTACAGGATAACTATATTAGATTAACTATATTAATCTACTCACTATATTAGATTATCCAAACACTATACATATTTAAATACAAAGGCATTTTAGATGACACTTTCAATTTGAAGTAAAAAAAAATAGCATATTAGAATAGGTAGCGTTACACAAAGCGTGGCACAATGCCGGGACAACGTATTAAAACGGGTCACACGTATTTTAAGTCGAAAAACGCTCGTCATGTTTCACTCTATTTCGTACCGAGGAGTGTCATCAGGAGCTTGCGTTGGACGACCGGCGCAGACAATAATTACAGGTTGTCTATACTAAGTACTATACTACAAATACTGGGAAATCTAATTTCCGTAATAAAATCCGAGAAGGGAATATTTTCAGTAATGTCACATCACTAGTCACGACGTACAAATAAACATTTTTCAACTTTATCCGAACGCAATAAGACGCATTTTGTACATATTTGCGTGCGGTACTCGCGACACTCGCGTGCGCGGAGATCGTTGGAGATACGTTTTTCAAATCTTATTGTGTTTTATTTTCAAAAGATGGCGAAATATGAGTGACGCTATGCTTGATTGGTGATGATAATATCGATGGTTTTTGTCTGGTTTATAAAATCTAGTTTTTATTCGACTTGAAAAATTGGACATTTATTCATCGGCTTATATCACAAGCTTAACAGGTTCAGGCGGAGTATGTCACTTTCTTAGGACGTCACATTCTGAGGACGTCACATTCTGAGTTCGTCACTTTCTGAGTACGTCACTTTCTGAGAACGCCACTTTCTGAGTACGTCACTTTCTGAGGACGTCACTTTCTGAGAACGCCACTTTCTGAGGACGTCACTTTCTGAGTACGTCACTTTCTGAGAACGCCACTTTCTGAGTACGTCACTTTCTGAGGACGTCACTTTCTGAGAACGCCACTTTCTGAGTACGTCACTTTCTGAGGACGTCACTTTCTGAGAACGCCACTTTCTGAGGACGTCACTTTCTGAGTACGTCGCGTTTTTTAGCATAGGTACGATTTAACAGTATAATATACCTGCACGAAAAATGTATACTGCCAGCAACCAGATTAGCTGTTCGACATACGGTCGCTTTTATATCCTACATACCAATACCAATCTCTGTTTGCCTTACGCCTGACTGGTAGAGAATTCCATTTGGCAAAACGTCCTATGTTTCGTGCAATAAAGTGAAAAATAGAGAAATAAATAATAAAAAAACAATCTAATTATGTTTAAATCATTATTTAATTCAGAATACTTAGAAACTACAAGCACCAAAACATTTAGCCACAGATTGGAGTTAGGCCGGCAACAGCTTCGATTCAAATGTTTCGCACAGTAGGAACCATGATTTTATCATTCGCCGCTGTGATTAGCTGGTGAAGGTATCATGGCAAGCTCGCTGACACCAGTAGAAGGTCATTCCCACATATTTACATTTAAACGGACTGCCGCTCCTTTCGGGACAACATTTTCTTCAACATACCGCGTCTTCTGTCATGTCTCCATAAACTCACGTCTTTTTTTCTGATGATAGTGTAAATTTTGGATATCTGCGTATAAAAATCAGCTCTTGCAGTTTTGGTTCAGACAATATTTCTTCTCGTGTCACCTGTGGAGAATAGGCGTCAAAGGATTTTTTCTTTATATCGGCAACGGCATATTCAGAATCAGCCATCAATCACTTCTGCGTATGGAGTGATCCATACTCTCATAGTTCTCATGTTCTGCATATATTTAATGTAATTTATTTGTTTGTTTTCTTCCTATATAGGTTACACGATTAATTTTTAAATTAATATAACATTGTACTTTTAGCCTGACAATAAAAATCTATCATGTCGCCGATTTGACATCGCTGATTTATTTTCTATTTAAAATCCGAAACTACAAAAAGGTTATAAAGTTTGTCAAAGGACTGTCTCATTTCAAACATAGACAGAGATAAACATACTATCTTTGTCTTACACTAGTACTAGCACCCAAAAGAAAAGGATGAGTGTAGTTTTTATTGTTCTTATTTAATGACAAATTTGTTTGACCACTTACAGTCCGTTAACTCTCAGAATGAACTTCGTTTTTCGGGTAAAATCGGACGTATTCGCGTAATAGAAAATGACAGCGTCGTACTGATTTAGTTGCAACTTGCAATCCAACACTCAAAACTATACAGGGTGGTCTATACCACGACGTTTAAATTTTTTTTTAGATTCCTCAATTCAATTATAGAATATGTATGTTAGCCGGTTTTTCGTAGTTTTCGAGTTATGAATTTTTGAACTTTTAAATTTTGTTAAGAAATTCCGGGCCAAACCAATTAATTTATTTAAAAAAACTATTGAACTTTTTTGAATGTTTCTTTTTATAACATAATCCTTTACAAACGACGCAGTTGCTAAAAAAATCAGCATCCTCACTTGGCTGCGAGTTGGAAAAAAAGACAAAAGTCAAAGTTTTACGTTCAAGCAGGTCAAGTTTAGATTTTACCTAATTTAAAAAAAACATTCGAGTTCAACGACTTTTGGTTATTTTAGAAACTGCTTGTGCCTAAGTTTTTTTTTAAAGGTAAAAAAAAAGTGACAATAGTCATAATTTGACAGAGTCACCGGTCAAAGGAATCGAGGTGGAAAGTTCCCAAATTAGTAATCTGATAGCCCACGTAGTGAAGAATCTAAAAAAAAAACAACGGGTTGCACTCCGGGAGTGCCGGCAGAAGTGAAAACTCAATGACATTGTAACAGTTTTTCGATTAATTTATTTAAAAAAAACTATTGAACTTTTTTGAATGTTTCTTTTTATAACATAATCCTTTACAAACGACGCAGTTGCTAAAAAAATCAGCATCCTCACTTGGCTGCGAGTTGGAAAAAAAGACAAAAGTCAAAGTTTTACGTTCAAGCAGGTCAAGTTTAGATTTTACCTAATTTAAAAAAAACATTCGAGTTCAACGACTTTTGGTTATTTTAGAAACTGCTTGTGCCTAAGTTTTTTTTTAAAGGTAAAAAAAAAGTGACAATAGTCATAATTTGACAGAGTCACCGGTCAAAGGAATCGAGGTGGAAAGTTCCCAAATTAGTAATCTGATAGCCCACGTAGTGAAGAATCTAAAAAAAAAACAACGGGTTGCACTCCGGGAGTGCCGGCAGAAGTGAAAACTCAATGACATTGTAACAGTTTTTCGATCAGGTCACGTGTCCGTCTTACGTCTTACGAATCTTACGGTCACGTGACCTGTCGCGAGTTTAACATTTTTTCCCCATCACAAAAAATGCACAGCGCCGCTAAAGAAGTTTTCACTTAAAAATTTTGGACATCGAGGTTTGTACCACCCTGTATAGAGTAGTTAACACCACCATAACTAGTAGGTAAATATTTAGATTCATATTAAAATATGTGACTTTTAAGTACTGTATAATTATTTACAAATTAAATTTAAAATTTTTGTTTTAATTAATTTTTATATGTTAAAGTAAATTTTTATTAAAACTAGAGATTAAATAAAAAAAACGCAAACTATAAAAAATATACTTACCTACAAAAAAATATGCCTGTTATTATTACCACTCTGTATAATTTCAGCGAGAAGTAGTAAATGACGGTGTGACGTTCTGCTTTCAAATTCTGATTCTATTTTATTTAGATTATGACAAAAAGTCAAATAGCAATATAGTCATCAACCAAATATTAAGCATAACGTCATTAAATTAGGGCTTGTTTTACATTGAGACAATAGGTATCCCTAACTTCTTGCGAGTGAGTAAGAAAGCAGAATCACCTTCGCGTGGTACCGCCGATACCCGATGTGTCTTTCTAAAATCCGAAGGTCATTCTGAGAGTTAACGGACTGTAGATAATATGTTGCGCTAGCTTCGACCCGCGACTTAATCTGCTTGGAAATATGATGATGATGATGATATCGTACCTATGCTAAAAAACGTGACGTACTCAGAAAGTGACGTCCTCAGAAAGTGGCGCTCTCAGAAAGTGACGTCCTCAGAAAGTGACGTACTCAGAAAGTGGCGTTCTCAGAAAGTGACGTACTCAGAAAGTGACGAACTCAGAAAGTGACGTACTCAGAAAGTGACGAACTCAGAAAGTGACGTCCTCAGAAAGTGGCGTTCTCATAAAGTGACGTACTCAGAAAGTGACAAACTCAGAATGTGACGTCCTCAGAATGTGACGTCCTAAGAAAGTGACATACTCCGCCTGAACCGCTTAACATGTGTATCAGTGTACTGCCTATGGCATCCTCACTCCCACAACCATAAACCGATTACGAGTGCGATTTTTCTTATAAGATTTGTTATGGCTCATAGATAGGTTTGAACTCACTTGATAGCTGTCATAATTGTGTATAATTAACCTGAATTTGTAAAGATGAATACATATGTTTTTTATGTTTTATAATTTGTCGTATTTTATTTAAATTTTACCGAGCGGAGTCACTCACTACCTACCTCTATGTGATAGATGTCATATTCAATTTGCGCATATGCGCGTTAGGCTGCCCTTCCACTGAGGCGGAGATGAGAAGAGACGTGCGAGAATCAACCAATAACATTAGTTATTAGTTTAAAACTTAATTTTACGCGATTAAGTCCCGTCGTTGCGAATAATAAGGAATAACATTAGTTGTAATATAATCCAGCAAAGCAGAGAAGAGATGTGGATTACAACCACTGCTGTTGGTTGATTCCCACACGTCTCTCATCTCCGCCTCAGTGGAAAGACAGCCTTAAATGGTACGTCCCTACGTTATTTCGAAGTAGTGTTGCATTTCAGTTTCAGGTTATAAGTAAAAATAATGGCTATAGAAAAAGTAAAGAACAAAAGTACCATCCTCCTGACTGCTATCCGACAATTCGTAAACCTTAATGCAAATTAATAAGGTCCGCGGATGGTCATTTAAGAGTATTGCTGTTAGTATAAATATTATAGGACAATCTTACACAAATCGACTTAGCTCCACAGTAAGCTCAATAAAGCTTATGTTGGGGGTACTAGACGACGATACATATAATACAGATATAGATAAATACTTAAAACACATCCATAACTCAGGAACAAATCTGTGATGAACACACAAATAAATGCCCTTACCAGGATTCGAACCCGGGATCTCCTACTTCGAAGGCAGGGTCACTATCGACTAGGCTAGGAGGCCGTTACGAGTAAAGTATGTCAAGGGCACAATGGTAGATAGCCTGTCGGTCTGTCCATAATGAAATGAAAAGCGGAAAACTAGACCTTTTACAAATATCGCTGACATCACACGCTATCTATTAATTTTAATTTACGCTCAATTAACATACATATCGTCACAACTTTGAATAAAATCTCGTAGACATTTCGCTGCCCCAATATAACAGGGTTCTATGTTTCACTTTTATCGAATTGAAATTTGAACGTTGTCATAGTGACATTAAGTCGAATTTCAACTATCTTGAAAATGTAACATAGAACCCTGTAATATTGGGCCAGCGATTTGTCAACTGCCAAATAACTATCCCTCTGCCTCTTCTTTCCGCCATCGGTTTAAGCGACAACATTTCTGTCTTCACCACTTAGGGCCACTTGCACCGTTCACTAACCCGGGGTTAACCGGTTAAACCTGGAGTTACCATGGTTACCAGTACAATTTGACACTGGGTTAACGGTTTAACCGGTTAACCCCGGGTTAGTGGGATGGTGCAAGTGGCACTTAGATAGTTAGCAGTCCTCAGCTGTGCGTTTCTCCAGAAACTTCCTGCCTCGCACAGCCAAACTGTGGAATGAACTGTCGCCTGCGGTATTTCCGGACCGATACGACCTCCAAACCTTCAAGAAAAGAGCGTACTCCTATCTTAAATACCGGCAACGCACTTACTACCCCTCTGCTGTTGCGGGTGTCCATGGGCGACGGTAATCGCTTACCATCAGGCGATTCGTCTGTTCCTTCTCTCTCTCATTACTCGTTCTCTACCTAAAATTATTATAAAAACGCGATACTAATATTAAGCCCTACAACCAGGAAAACATAAGTAATAAAGATTACAGTTTTTCAGCTTACAGATCACACACACACAACATTACACACACATATATGTATAACATAACCGCCCGCCGCGTATTGATTTTGCGTCGAAACATTTTTCATTTTATCTGCGTCGCTTTAAAGATAATGTCGGAGCGATAAGCCAAATTAAAAAAATAGTTTCAATCGATTGTTGTTATCGAAACTTTACTATGCCTACGAAAACCACAACGATATGAGTTAGACTGGTAAGTTTCGTGTTTTTATGTAACCGTTACACTCAAGTATATATATATATAATATAATTTTAGTACAGTCACCATCAGACAAATCGGAGCGGCCAAGGTGCTCACAAATATCTGAACACGCCTTTGTTGTCAAGGCGCTAGAGTGCGTGTTCAGATATTTATGAACACCTCGCGCGGCCGCTCCGATAATTATATCTGGTGGTGACTGTACCTAGTAACATACAGCAAGTAAAGACTCTGTTTTATATACAAATCTTTAATTACACTCAAACATGTTATATATATATTAACACGGGTCACTCACGCATTTGAGTAATTTCAGACTCAACGTGAGTGACCCGATTTAATACGTTTAATAAAACCCAGCGAATGGTTAAAAAGTAGGTAAATACTATGTAACTTACAAGATGTTTTTTAACCCCCAGCCATCTGTAAGGGTTTCTAAGGGCCACTTGCACCATTCACTAACCCGGGGTTAACCGGTTAAACCTGGAGTTACCATGGTTACCAGTACAATTTGACACTGGGTTAACGGTTTAACCGCTTAACCCCGGATTAGTGGGATAGTGCAAGTGGCGCTAAGTCTTTTTTACACTTAGTTACAAATGTTAAATGGTTAATTCTATTCAATTTAAAAATGGATTTGAACTCAATTATTTCGTTGGTCAGTGTCAATACTGTCAATCATAAATTATAAAATGTAACGACACCTGGGCCCGGTGGTTCCAATACATTTGGTAAACACACAGGAACAGGGGAGGGGAGGAGTCGGGTTGCAAATAAATAAATATTATGGTACAATCTTAAACAAATCGACCTAGTCCCACAGTAAGCTCAATAAGGGTAATAAAATAAATTCGCGAAAGACCCGTCTATAAATGTGAGTTAATATAAGCTCAATAAGGCTTGTGTTGTGCAAATATAAATGCCCTTACCAGGATTTAAACCCGTAACCTCCTGCTTCGTAGGCAGGGTCACTGCCGACTAGGCTAGGAGGCCGTCGAAGGTTGTATTCAAAATGAAATCATTTAAGGACATTAAGACATACATTTTTAAATTTATTTTTTAGTTATTTTTAAAGTAGGTACCTACATCTGTTTATAGAGTCTGTTCGGAAAGAAAAGAGTCGTGGAATGTATTGGGCCCCATACATTCCACACCTCTTCTCTTTCCGCACAGACTCTATCATGTTTTTATTTATACTCAGATTCGCGAGCTATGCTCATCCTATGTAATTAGAAAATGCACTAAAATTTCCATAATTGTGTAACCCCACACCTTTGTCTACATTATTAGGTATACCTCTCGCGTCCAGTGATGGTCCGTATGACAATTAATTCCTTCAAGTTTCTATTACTCTTAAGGCTTAATTTAAAAAACCGGCCAAGTGCGAGTCGGACTCGCACACGAAGGGTTCCGTACCATTATCTATAAAAACAGTCACCCATCCAAGTACTGACCCCGCCCGACTTTGCTTAACTTCGGTCAAAAATCGCGTTTGTTTATGGGAGCCCCACTTAAATCTTTATTTTATTCTGTTTTTAGTATTTGTTGTTATAGCGGCAACAGAAATACATCATATGTGAAAATTTCAGCTGCCTAGCTATCACAGATCACGAGATACAGCCTGGTGACAGACGGACGGACGGACGGACGGAGAGCGGAGTCTTAGTAATAGGGTCCCGGTTTACCCTTTGGGTACGGAACCCTAAAAAGTAATTGAAGAAATATAGTAGTATACCCATAATTCAAACATAAGTAAACATAGTAAATTCAAACATAATCAGCTCTAGGACTCTTATTTATGATAAAAATATATCCAGTGTTTATAAACTACTTTTATATACTTATTTTAGAGGAATTGTGTTTTTTTGTCCCATTACTGGTTCCGTGTCCATTACCGGGGGCCCATTACTGGAGCTTTGGTGTCCATGACTGGAGAAAAAAAGCATAGTTTTAATTTGTTAATTATGTGGAAACTCATTGCAGTATCTTTGATACAACACGCCTAAAACATGAAAGGCGGATAGGACTTTCATCTTTTAACACGCTAAGCGGAAGACCATTTACATGTACAAGGGAAATATCATAAATACTCCAAATTTCCTCTTAAATGTCCCATGACTGGTGCTGTTACTATTATGTCATCACGGTATTTTCATTCCTTAAATTATCCATTTCTAAATAAATTAATGTGCTAAACTTCTAAAAAGTGTACAAAAGTTTTCGTGACCGCTACTCCATATAAAACCGGACAAGTGCGAGTCGGACTCGCCCACCGAGGGTTCCGTACTTTTCAGTATTTGTTGTTATAGCGGCAACAGAAATACACCATCTGTGAAAATTTCAACTGTCTAGCTATCACGGTTCGTGAGATACAGCCTGGTGACAGACGGACGGACGGACGGACGGACGGACGGACGGACGGACGGACGGACGGACAGCGGAGTCTTAGTAATAGGGTCCCGTTTTACCCTTTGGGTTCGGAACCCTAAAAATGAACTCTCATAAGGGACCAGCATTCGACGCGAGAGGTTATACATAATACGTTACATTCATACAACGTCTATAGGATAGGGACGGACACGATTTATTTTATATACATACCTTTATAGGTATTATTAATTTGTTTTTTTTTTCGCACAATAGGTACCTCCTATTTTATTTATAAATAGCATCTACCTCTTTGTAGAAAGTAGGTAATATTTTATGATATGAGTAACCAAACTTCTGTAACAACCGTAAATACTAATATAACTAATTTTCAGCTATAAATGCACTTTACTTTTCAATTTTTCAATTACTTCAAAAATGTTAGTTCTAACACAAAAAGTATTTAAATAAAAAAAATGCATATAGTTCTGTTTCGTCGTTATCGAATTACTAACATAACTTGAGCTCCAGAATAATAGCAACCACACGTAGACGTAGACACCCTTACACTGGTTGACACGCCTTTCCCACTTGAAAAGACACAACGTTGTTGTTTTTATTCAGGTTTCTTCATACACTCATGGACAAATTTAGAGGAACGAAAAAAAAATACTAATTAAACCTTTTTTTTTGCGTTCGTCTAAATTTGTCCATGAGTATATTTCATGCCAGCATAAATTTTTCAAAATCGTTTTGCGTCTTTTTCATTTATATGGCAAATGAAAGTGACGTAGCCAACTTGAGAGCAACCACGAAACAATTCTTGTTTACATAGACACATATTTTTATAGGTACACTCGATACGATAGGAAAGGATAGGTGCTTAGCCAACATGCCAATCGTTAACGCTCCATAGCGTAGCGTTGTCATTTCTCTCTATCGCTCTTCTATATTAGTGGGACAGTGACAGTTGCGTTTCGTACGCTACGGAGCGTAAAGTAAGCGATTGGCTAGTTGGTTTCGCACCCAGGAGGCCTAGAAAAGATGACAATCGTTAACGCCGATCGAAACTTGAATGGAAATAGTAGCCACGTGACTTTTCGCAGCATCTGTCATTCCGAGATATTTTTCTTTTCGTTTGGCGTTTCTCGATGTACGATTATCATCTTGGCTAGCTGGGGGCCTAGCCATGCAAATACAATACAATATTTTTATTTCAGAGTACCAGGACTCCATAGATAAAATAGACTAAGCACAAAATTGAGAGTTATATTATAAATCTTGTTTATGTAAACTTCGAGAAATGAAAAGCACACAACACATGTATGGATATTGAGTCAATCAAACAAAAATGGCCACTGTCAATGTTGTCAATTAAATATAAAGTCCACCTGGAGGGTGCGGTCGCTGCGATTGAAAATAAATAAACGGACAGGGGCGGGGCGGAGTCGTATTGATGGTGCAAATATTTGGGTGAGCTATTTGTTTTTAGCAAATGTTATTCTCGTCACGCGGGACGTCTGCTTTATTTATTTTTTAAAGTTAATTGCACAGAAGTATTTATTTTTATGCAAGTTTATTACTTTATTGCATAAAAATAAGTACTTACCTACAAGTGACAGCATAGTTAGACATTAATTTATTTTATAGACCTTAAAGAATGCATAATTGAACAAAATTAAGATGTTTATTACGTTTTGCCACTAAATGGCGTTGGTACTTATATCCTTGAAACAACCAGTTTTCGTATTCAATAAAAATAAATAATAACTTTAAAATCTTGGTAATTTATTGATTTTTAACATATTCTGTCTACTAAATCCCCCTCTTGCAGGACTGTATTCTACATTTGTATATTCAAATTTAATGAAATCGTTTGAGCTAATAGCTACTGCGATTTAATTTACAGAGCTTGAAACGAGTTCAGTCACGGCAAAGGTGGAGTCGACATTACTGTATAATAAATGTCCAGCATTTCAAAACGGCCGAAGCTAGGCTAATTTAGAGCTATTAAGTGGGTCTTTTTTATATCTTTCAGAATTAGAGCTTCAAATATGTCATATTTCGTCTTTATTTTCTGATCATATTGAAAAACAAAAAGTTAGGTTCATTGACAATTTTTAAAAATAAAATTTGATTTTAATTAACTATGTAGTTATATAAAATATCTAAAATGAGACTCGTTATTTATTAAGTAGTTACATTGATAATAAGTAAGGTTCCCACTGAAAACCACCGCCACGGATTGCCGCGATAAGTATTATGCTGAGTGGGTGGGTATCCTATTTTAGGGATCAATGTTTGCATGACTTCTTTTTCTTCACGTACTATGTTGTAACATGTGTCTTTCTTTCTAATTAATTGTATATGTAAATCAATTTTTACGCATATTTGATAACAGAGTAAAAATAGGTGATAGTCATCTTTTAAAATATTGTCGCAAAAAAAATTATTTAAAAATATAACACACAATATTACATATTTCAAATTGTTTGCCTACACATAACTTATTAAAATACCTTGTCAATCATCGTAATCATAATTTCCGTTCACAAATCTTTAACCCAATTTCAAAAATAAAAGCCGAGCTGACATTTCGGCTCCACGCCTCCCCTGCGCGCCGCGGCGGCGCCCGCATGTCATTTCGGCGTCCATTATAAAATGTCGGCTGTAATCGCCCTTTATTTTTATTTTATTTGCCGACACCCCCCACCCCACGGGCGGGGGTGGGGGGTCGATATTTCAAAGTTAACGACTACCATAAAAACAGGGCTCTTGAAAACTGAATGAGGATGGAGTGGGCGCGTCTAGGTTTTGGATAAATATTTGGATTGTTTGTTGTTTTTTAATATTTAGGTCAGGATTGAACTATTAATTAGGTAAAGATTTTTTATACATGGTGTATTTCTGACTCTTACGGCTCTAAGCGCCACTTGCACCATTCATCTGACCCGGTGTTAACCGGCTAAACCTGGAGTTACCATGGTTACCACTTCAATTTGGCACTGGGTTTTTAACAGTTTAACCGCTTTACCCCGAGTTAGTGGGATAGTGCAAGTGGCCCTAAGGAGTTAATTATTTAGGTCCTGTCATACTAAACAACGTCTACTGATGACCCAAAAAAGTAAAGTCTGTTTCATACATTTCGGATGTCGAATATTTTTGTTGATTGGTGATCGGCATCGGTAGTAAAAGTTGTTACGGTATGACCTACATATTCTCGCAGAATCGCGGAAAAAGCTTATACGTTTTTTTAGGTTAAGTCATTTTAATGTTTAATATAGGTTTTAAAGTACCTAATTATTGGCAGATTGGTTACTTAACGAAATTTAGAGAAACGCAAAAAAAAAGTTTAATTAGATACTCAATTTGAAATTACTTTAGGCGCTGTTAATCCAGAACCTAATTAAACCCTTTTTTTGCGTTTCTCTAAATTTGTCCATGAGTATATTTAAGTACTTATCTAAGTAAGTAAGTAAGTAAACACTTTATTGACCTACGAAAAGATAGGAAAATTGGTTACATCAGATAAAACATAAATGTGTAGTACAATGGCGAACTTGTAAAGTACTCAGTTGTGTTCAGATCATTTTAAACACCCCGTGCGCTTAGCTTCTAAGTTGTACACCTGTTTATGTTGTATACAGGGTAACCTCAGGTTCAGGGTCGCAAAGGTCCAAGATCAACCTTTACGCGGTCGACTACTCGAAAAAAAAATACGTTAGGGGTCACGAAATAAAGAATTGAGACGAAATATTGTCCTTACAATCGTTACAATAAAAAAATACTAAGGCACTTTAAGAGGGATTGCGGAATAGTCTTTTGTCAAAAAAGAAAACATTTCGAGCCCTTTTAACGCCACCTGTACTTTTCGTTCATAAATAGAAAATACCAATCGAAACTTAAGAGCCCATCAACGTGCACACTAGCGCCACTGCTAAATAATCGTGATTATTTACATTTAACGAAATATAATTAAAAGAGAGGGCCGCTACGTACTGTATTTTGTATTTAAAAAGTACCTTTTGAATACATCAAACTAGTTTTTATGTTGCTGGATTCGTCAATCTATACGTCCAAAGTTAAAACGGCCGTTTTTGTTTTGAGTTCATAGATCGACGAATCCAGCATCATAAAAACTAGTCTGATGTATTCAAAAGGTAGGTACTTAAATACAAAATTAAGTACGTAGCGGCCTCCTTTTTAAAATATTTCTCGTTAAATTTAAATAATCACGATTATGTAGCAGTGGCGCTAGTGTGCACGTTGATGGGCTCTTAAAGGATGTATGGAAATTGTCCCGTGACTTTTCGTAGCATCTGTCATACCGATACATATTTTCTTTTCGTTAGGCGTTTGTCCAAATACGATTGTCGTTTTAGCTAGGCCTCACAAGGAGTTGATATTTAAGCTGTTAACACACATGCATTATCCGTATGTTGCGCCTGTGTGATAACCGCCTTATACAGTCGATTTTCCAAAGATAAGATAAAGATAAAAAATAGTTTATTCAAGTAGGCATATTACAATGCGCTTATGAACGTCAAATAAAGCTATACCGGCTCCAACCCTACACCTCTGCCTCGGGAAGATTTAAATCCCCCCTCAGTTGGAAATTTCTCTACGTTATTATATTTACCATTTCATTTTTGTATTTAAACATTATTGCACAATACCTGAAAGTACAAATGACGGACTTAATGCCAGAAGGCATTCTCTACCAGTCAACTACGGGCTAAAGCTAAAATTTAAACAGAAGGCCGTTTTCCTCGTTTTAAGACTGTTTAATTTCTTAGGAACTGAAACCTTGACATAAAATGACAGTGTACTTAATTAATTTGTAAAGCAATGATTTTTTTTTAATTAATTCTTGAAATGGTACCAAGTGATTCATTAAGGCTCATAAGTCATTAGTAAATGACGAAGACATCTGTATTATATGCAAAATGTACATATTTTAAGTTTTAAAGATACCATCACGGGTTCGACTCTCAGACCTCTCAGTAAGCATTTATTTGTGTGATGAGCACGGATATTTATTCCCCAGTCATGGGTATTTTCTATGTAAGTATTTAAGTATTTGTATGACCAATTTTATTTATTATGAGTGACCATTATTCAACGCGAGAGATAGGTAAGTACATATAGAAAGCATATTTATATTTGATCGGCCGAAATGTACTATTGAAATTTTTTGGCGATTTCGAATTTGTGCCATATATAGTAATAGTTGTACGGTTTGACCTACCTAATCACTTCGTGATATTGCTGAGGGTTGAAAAATCACCCTGTATATTGCCCTGTAAAATGCAGCTACATCAGAAAAGCAAATATAAACCGACAAGATCTTTCTCTCAAAGAACAAGATAAACTTTTATATGTATGTATATTGTATAGGTATGTTAAAATTAAGTATACTTTCAAAGCAGGTAAGTCGTAACCAACCTCAATTTAATTAAACTGTATTTTAATATAAAACTTTTAAAGAACTTCGCCTCATAAACATAAAAAATAAAAACCTAAGTTTTTGCAAAGCGAAGTTCTTCAAAACAAAATTTATGGATTATGACGTCATAGTGGTGAAATATCGCAGTACGATTAATCTTGATGATTAGGGTGTGAGAGAGAGCGTGTATTGTGCGAGGGGGATGGACATACGATATCGCCCTTTTGATAGTGTTTCCAAAAATTCGGAAAGCACCGCTTGTTTGAGTTAGAGTAGGTTTACATGATGCTGCGATTGCTGAATAAATTGAATTATTATATTTTGCTGTTTTATATTTTATAAGGTCACTGTGGGCAAGTCCGTCTACAAGGCAAGTCCGTCAACACGTTATAACTTTTGAATTTGAAGGCGTATGCGACTTTGGAGTCCAGTCGATTAACCAGTTTTTCGCGCTAGTTCCGTCACTGTAAAACAGATGGCGCTGTGACAACCAACTTCAGAGCAATCCGCCTCAACAAGTCATTTCGTGTTTTGAACTCGAAGTCATAGTGCGACAACCGTTCGAAAAAAATTAAAAAAAAATAGTTTTTGAAAAGATTGTGCATCAGAAAGTAACTACGTAGGTAGCATAAGAACCAATTGTCCTTATTCTATTTTTAAAATATCAGAAATTAGCTTAGTTTTGTAATTATACGTTCCACAATTTATCATATTAAAATTTGACTGAGTTGGAAAGTCCGTCTATTATGTTCAAGGCAAGTCCGTCATATGCCGGACTTTCGTTAAATCAGAGATTACCAACTGTTTTTGCGACTTTAATATTATAACCATTTGATAAGGTATCAAAAAATCCTCCTGACTTTGTGCATGATGTTACTTTATTAAATTTTGATCTCAGTAAATTAAAAGAAACGATTAAAATTCATTTTAAAATTACTATTGATCTTTTATTTCGGAATACAAAAAAATAATTATGTTTAAATATTTGCCAAAAAAGGTTTACCACCCCATCTTGGTAGTATATGCCGGATTTGCCTTTGTTTTAGAAAAATGGTGTTTATTTCGAATCTGAACCGTATATTGACAAGTTTAAAATACACTTTTCATTGCCTCGATCCGTTCTTTTTAGGAATTTGACTACGAACATATACACACCCATAGATTGGCTGATATCATAACTAGACGGACTTCCCTTAAACTGCACGGGAAGTCCGTCTACTCGCCGAATTTTAAAAAATGTCATTGTTTTTGCTTAATTTATGCTTGAAATGATCTGTCACTAAGGCTAAACTATTAATTATTAAATTCTTCATCGTATGCGATTACAAGTAGTAACATAGGTGAATAATTAACGGAACTAGATCACTCCAAAGTCAAAAAAAAATAAAGTATGCCGGACTTCGCCACAGTGACTAGTACTTGTTTAATTGAAGATAGTTGGAAATATAAAAAATAAGAATTTAGTAGGTAAACAGTTTTGTTAAATTTAATAAACACTTCACGTCACTTTTTTTTTAAAGAGACAACATTTATCAGCACGTGATCTGTAAGAGGTTGCTAAGTTTTGTGAATAATGGAGTTAGTTCTGACTTTTTTTTATTTAGTTAATGTATATTTATATATGTATTGACACTTTGACAAATTAATAAATAAAATAAAATAAAATAAAAAGCCTTCTTATTCCTTAAACACTTATACAAACTATTTCTAAACTAAATACTATTTTATGATAAACTAGTAGTGTTAGGACCCCTTCCGGGTATAGGCCTCCTCTAACCTCTTCCACCGTTCTCGGTCTTGTGCCTCTGTGAGCCAGTTGCTCGACACTCTCTCTATGTCGTCTGCCCAGCGAGCACGGGGACGCCCAGATCCTCGTTTCCTACATGGTCCCTTCCAGGTAGTTAAACGCTTTGACAAATTACTTCCTTTAACTATCAGAATTGTACGATATCAAAATATTCTTCAAACATTAACATCTAGCTTGTTTAGTATGTTAACATAAATCTTTCCAAAGTAGGTAAGTTTGGTTTTGTTAGGAATATAATCGTTACAGACGTCATTAGCAAGCCATACAAATAGCCAATCAAGGTTGATTCGTAAGCTAAGTGCGAGACTCGGTGGAACTCCAATTAAAATTATTTACTTATAAGTAATTATTCTTAATTATATAAATAAGAAAAAGCACTGAAATTACTAAATAATATTAATTGTTACGAAGAAAGAGTAAATTAAGTACCTACATTAAATATTAATTGACTTATTATTGGACATACTTTTAAACATAAATTAGAACTATTTATGATATATACCTACTCATTCCAGAATAGCTGCATTTTTCAATATCTGTAGCTACTAAATGGGAGCTATCTATTTGCAATCTAGTGCCCGCGAACATTTTCAACACATATAAAATCAAAAAAAATTCATGACGAGAAAAAAAATATGTTCTACTTAAAGATAAATTAATATTTTAGGGTTTTAATCTTATATCTTGTCTCCATGTAAACCCCTCGCTTCCATAATGCACCGGCCCCTTTACTAGGGGTGCAACTCGGGTGGGGTACAATTTTTGCCATTTTCTACAAAAAAAATCACTCCGCACGCGTTTTTACTTAAAACACCAAAATTCAGTCGTGCGCGCACAACGGCACGCGCCGTTCCGTTTTCAAAATTGTCAACGATTTAGTTCGAATGTCAATTGTTTTTTTAGTTCGATTGTTTAAAATTCGAATTAGTTAACGGTTTATTGGAATAACGGTTTTAACGTTAAATGACGTGTTAGTGTACCTAGTATAGTGTTGTGGTTATGATTATTAGAACTATAGTGACAGATGAAGGAAGAAATTGAGTTTAGGAACGAAAGGTGAGTTTCTTATTGGAATCAGGTTAGATATTGGGATCTATACTTTGTGTTGGTAGTAGTGGAGGTCCTAAACAGTGTTTTGTTAGGATTATTAACAGTAGGTAATATTCATAATAAGAACGAGTAAACTGATTGCAGTTTGAGAAAATATTTTGCTATTAAGGCTTTTTTCTTGAAACAGAATTATGAAAATAAAAGTATCTACATTAATATTGTACTAAGATATTCATTTGTGACCTTTATAACAAAATGACAGTTAAAAAAACAATAATACGTTCAAGTGCAATTACTCCTAAATACTACAACAAGGTAATCCTATTTATATTGCTCCTTCGAACAATAATAATTAAAATTATTATTTTTTCTGCTTCATATCGATTATTTTATGTAAACATTCGTTTTATAAGATTAGATTAGAGTAGTTTTATTTTTAATGCCCTCAAAAAAAATCTGGTATGAAACAACATTGAAATGGAACCGTGGATACAAAATGAGAACCACAGGCCATTTTAGGGTCATTCTTAAAAAATATGTCTGTTGTCTAATTGCCGCGACCCATACAAAATGTATGAAAAGAGTCGTGGCAAACCGCAGACATATTCTAAGAGAATGACCCATTAAATAGTTTAAATGATGATCTATTATGGTCGTTCAGACCATTGCTATCACCTGTCTCTTTTCAACAACTGTGTAGGTGTAGGTTAACTAAAAGAAGACATAAGTATATAGTTCGTTTTTTTTAGCATTAGAAATACTTAAGGTAAACAATCTTGATATGTCTTTTAATTGAAAAACACATTTTAAAAATAAGTTACGGTAAATATGTAACAATTATGAATCTAATACGATCATTTATATTCTTCTGCTTTCATAAGTAATAGTTATTGATTTTTAAAAAGCATTTTTCAATTAAAAGACATATCAAGATCGCTTACCTTCTTTCAAGTTCTTTCTAATGCTAAAAAAACGAACTATAGAAGCATGGTATAATAATATACTCCGCCTGGTACTCCATTCCCGTCTTTTCTAGGTCACCTAACTGACACGGGACTACGTCATCATGCGACAGCGCTATATATAGCGGCCATGTTGTTGTGACGTAGGCCCGTGTCACTCTGGGAATGGAAGACCATGTTTTATTAGACTATGTATAGAAGGTTAGCTAAATACCAGAAGTTTAAGTTTTGTTTTCGAATTTTAAATCTTCCCTTTTTAACCCTTAAATGCATGATTTTTAAAATAAATTAATTAAAATAAAATAAAGGAAATTATAATTATCATGCATTATTATTATTTTTCATTATTAAAATATACGACGTAGATCTACATCATAATGCATTTAATGGTTAATAAAAGTAAAAAATAAATGCTGGAATTTGTCCTTTATTCAATTCAATTCAATACATCTTTATTACAGATAACAAATGATCCATATTACATTAAAATCACGAACACAGTTAAGATAATAATAAATAAAGGCTTCTGGGATATAGCGGATACAAAAGTTAAGAATAATGAAAACGGGTCACTTTTTTAGGTATAAGTAAGTATCTATTTTCCCCGATTGAGTGTGATCCAATGTGATCTCAATAAGCCCTACATCGATGAAGCTACATATACCTACATGATGATGAACTTCAGAGATGTGACTTATTTGAAATACTTGTATTTAAAATGCAAAATACCTATTTTGTATTTTGTATTTAAATACCTTTTGAAAAAAACTATTTTGTATTTTATTTGAAATAGTTTTAGGGACCTATTTTCTATTTTCAAAATACAAAATACTTTAGAGTAATGTAAGTAGGAGTTACATTTCTTCTGATGTTACAATCCTGGCAACTCTCTCATTCTTTTAACATGGAACTGTTGAATCTGTTTAGTAACGTCGCACATGACCACAAGCGTAGCGAGTGGTTAAAAAAGTGGAAAGTTGCGAGGCGAGGGTTTCAAGGTACGAGAGGAGAACAAACTTTTCTGCCCTGGTGAAACACAAACGAGACGTTTTCGTCACACCAACGAGAGGCATTATACTAGCTGCAAAATATTACAAATCTAGATGAATGCTTTTAAAAATTGCCCGTTAAAAACCATCATCCATCCATCCTACCAGTTAATATGAGCAAACAATTAGAAATTTGCACTTTAGATAGAAGACTGATTGACACACTGTTTTCAAAGAATAAAGAGAGTCTTTTCAACTCGGAAATTCCGAGTAAACTTTTTAATTCAGACTAGGTATTCACTGTTCAGAGTACCTTTTATCGCAAAGTATTTGCATTTTAAAAAAGTATTTTGAAAATACCTATTTTGTATTTTGTATTTGAAATAAAAATTCAAAAACTATTTTGTATTTTGCATTTGAAATAGTATATTAAGGAAGTATTTGTATTTTGTATTTAAATACTTTTTATAAAGTATTTTTCACATCTCTGATGAACTTATATATTTGTAACCTTTCTTAACGCAAATAAACGATTTAATTCATGACTTATAATTTATAGAATATTAAAAATATATTTATTACGGCCAAGAATAAGACCATTTTCTTTTTTAATTTTCTTTAAATAACTCATGTCGAATAATATTTTTTTCGATATCGTGTACGTTTTTTTATTGAATTGAATTGAATAAGTACTACTAAATAGTCTTTTTTTGTCAGTTATGTGATATTTTTCATACGGTGACGTAAACTGAATTTTCAATTTGCTGAACAACGCAAGAGCACTATATTAATGAAAAATTAAAATATTGTTTTCCTTAATCGGTAATAGCGATTTATGCGATGGATTTGGGAAAGACATTATTCACATTATAAATTATCCGGTGTACAAAAAATTGGCTATTCACACGATTCATCAGATAATAATGTCTAATTTGTGTTTGTTGATAACCAGCCACATTTTCGATACTATACTAGGTACTAGGTACGATATGTTGTTTGTGGTACCTTTTGTGTAAGAAAAAAAGATTTTTTAGTAATCAATTTCTGTATGCTCATGCAATGCCCGGTGGGGAATTCCAAAGTATGACCTTTTTGCGTAATTCCCCCCGAACTTTAATAAACTGTTTTACCATTGTATGTATTAACTATTGAATTGTGCATTTTCCAGATGCGGCGGTGACGCGATGTCGGTCGCGCCGGCGGTCAAGCGCGAGCTGGACCTGGAGAGCGGCAGCACCAGCCCCGGCCGCAAGCGGCGCAAGCAGGTCTGTCTCACTCTGACCAAACTAACTGTACAGAACCTTATGTCGGTCGCGCCGGCGGTCAAGCGCGAGCTGGACCTGGAGAGCGGCAACACCAGCCCCGGCCGCAAGCGGCGCAAGCAGGTCTGTCTCACTCTGACCACACTAACTGTACAGAACCTTATGTCCGTCGCGCCGGCGGTCAAGCGCGAGCTGGACCTGGAGAGCGGCAGCACCAGCCCCGGCCGCAAGCGGCGCAAGCAGGTCTGTCTCACTCTGACCACACTAACTGTACAGAACCTTATGTCGGTCGCGCCGGCGGTCAAGCGCGAGCTGGACCTGGAGAGCGGCAGCACCAGCCCCGGCCGCAAGCGGCGCAAGCAGGTCTGTCTCACTCTGACCACACTAACTGTACAGAACCTTATGTCGGTCGCGCCGGCGGTCAAGCGCGAGCTGGACCTGGAGAGCGGCAGCACCAGCCCCGGCCGCAAGCGGCGCAAGCAGGTCTGTCTCACTCTGACCACACTAACTGTACAGAACCTTATGTCGGTCGCGCCGGCGGTCAAGCGCGACCTGGACCTGGAGAGCGGCAACACCAGCCCCGGCCGCAAGCGGCGCAAGCAGGTCTGTCTCACTCTGACCACACTAACTGTACAGAACCTTATGTCGGTCGCGCCGGCGGTCAAGCGCGAGCTGGACCTGGAGAGCGGCAACACCAGCCCCGGCCGCAAGCGGCGCAAGCAGGTCTGTCTCACTCTGACCACACTAACTGTACAGAACCTTACGTCGGTCGCGCCGGCGGTCAAGCGCGAGCTGGACCTGGAGAGCGGCAACACCAGCCCCGGCCGCAAGCGACGCAAGCAGGTCTGTCTCACTCTGACCACACTAACTTTGCACAAATATTTGGCAGATGCATACATTGTCATATTCCTGTAAGCTTCATACTTGACGTACCTACTACGTAAGTACGTAACGTACACTAGGTATGAAAACTTTGCGTCCTCTGAAACTCTTTCTCTCTCTGGACTCTTGAATCTCGGGACTCTGAATTAGTTAGAAAAAAATAACTGTGTAAATATATACTGTTTTAATAGTTTAATTAGGTACATACCGTACATAGTTGTATTGTACCGTAAATAGGTAGTACTTATATGTATTTTTAAATTGTAGTGTAATTAAGAAATGACATGGCTTTGTGTGTCCATACTGTTTATTAGCTAGTGTAAAACTAATTTAAATTCTCATATGTAACAATTTCCTTGGCTAAATAAATAATTTCAATTTTAATTGCAGGCCGCGCCGACCCGCGCGCCGCAGCTGCCGCCGCCGCTCGACCTGCACGCCAAGATGCAGGACATCTACAAGTCCGCCCTCGCCTTCGGGGAGCTCACCCTCCCCGCCTTCGACCCTCTGGCCGCCTTCCGACTGCTACCCAGGCACGATCCACCGCGCATCTTCAACCCTGAAGCCTATTGTGACCTGTGCTGCAAGGAGTTCTGCAACAAATACTTCCTCAAAACACATAGGGCGAACAAACATGGGATTTATGATGGAGGAGAACCGCAACCGCAACCACTGCCGCAGCCGTCCCCGCCGCGACGGGCGTCCGACGAAGAATCCAACGGCACGCCGAGAAGATTGTCCCCAGATTCGGCGAGACGAGCGCGAGACGCCGGCTTCCAACCTGATGCGCTCCGGCGTTTAGGTGTCGTCAATCCTGAAGCGTTCTGCGAGATTTGCTGCAAGGAGTATTGTAACAAGTATTTCTTACGGACGCATCGCGAGCGGCGACACGGCGTGCCGGCGCATCGGTCGCCCGGAGCAGAGCGGTCCCCGCAATCGATGACGCCGCCTATGATTAATTTTAGCACGCCGGTCAGCACGCCGCTCGCGACCCCTCTAACCACCTCACCGGCACCTCTAGCCCCACCGCCGAACACCCCCCCGCGTTCACACTCGCTTCCACCACCACTAGATCCGGAAGAAATGGTTGAAGTCAAGCGTGAGTGCGAGGAAGAGCTGGAAGCGGCCCTGCGTGACGGGCAGACGAGTCCGCTGAATTTAATCGTTGAAGAACGCGGGGCCGCCTCACCTGGGTCCGCTAGTGAGGAGCTCCGGAAGCTGCAGACGATGATATCGCAGCTGAACGAGCTAGCGGCGGAGCGATTAGCGGAGGAACCTTCTTCACCTGCACCACGTGCGCCATCTTCGTCACCCCCCGCCCAGGACGAGCGTCGAGCTTCATCATCCGGATCGAGCTTTTGTGAGATCTGCAACAAGGAGTTGTGCAACAAATATTTCATGCGAACACACATGCAGAGGATGCACGGGATTTCCCTAGAGAGCGGCACGCAGTTAGGAGGAGTGACTTGCGATATTTGCCACAAGGAGTTGTGCAGCAAGTACTTCTTGCGCGTGCATAAGCATAACACGCACGGGATCCCGGCGCCGCCCGCGCCGGCTAACACCGCGCCTGCAGAGCCTTGTCCGCTTTGCGCACGACGATTCCGAGGACCTAGAGCTCTACGCGCGCATTTACTGGCCGAGCACGCTCCGCCAGCGCGTCCGCCGCCACCTCCACCGAGACCTTTAGATCTACTGGCGCGAGACAAGCCTTACGCATGCTCCTACTGTCCCTTCACGACGGACGTGCTAGCGTTTCTATTCGCGCACGAGCGCGCGCATGTACAACAGCAGAGCGAGCCTCAGGAAAACGCGAACGATATAAATGCGTCAGGGCCGACGACGGACGGCGAGAGCGAGGGAGTGGAGGGCGACGAGGCAGACGAGGGCGTGTACTCTTGCTCGCGCTGCGAGTTCCGCGCGGAGGGCTTCGCGGCGCTGGAGGCGCACCTGCGGGCGGCGCACTCGGGCGCCGGCGCGCTGCTGGCGGTCCCCCGGGCGCCCCAGGCGCCGCTCACCATGCAGCCCTTCGTGGTGGAGGAGGCGGGCGGCGCGCTGAGCCTGGTGCCGGCGCTGGTGTTCCTGCCCGTGCGGCGCCGCGCCACGCGCCGCGCCACCGTCACGCTCACGCTCACGCCGGCCTAGCCGCCCCCGCCGCCGCCCGTCGCCCGCGCGACCGCAGCTGCGACTCCACCGCCGCGGTCGCGCGCTTCGATCGCTGAACTGTACTAACTACATTTAACGCTGTGTGCCTTCAAGCGATTGCTAAAAAATATTATGAGACGTAATTATAAATGGGAGAAGCTGCCCCCGGGCTCCGGCTTATGTTGAAAGTCTAACTTCATATATTGAGAATTATATAACGGGTGATATATGAAACGTTGCTTATATTTAATTATTTATTATCTCCTCGATGTTCCTTTGGCCGAGACGAGTTTTTGAAACGTTCATTTCGATCGGGAGAAGAAATACAACCTAGGCGTAATTATTATTTAAATGTATTTATCGGTGAGTGTCGCTCACGATAGTGTCGTAGTACTGAGTGTGATGTTGATCACTGTTGGCGCGAGCGCGGTCGCGGGGGGGGTGCGGGGAGACAGGTGGGGGGGCGGTCGCGGTCGCCCGCTCCCACGGTACCGCTGTCAGCGTACTACGACGCGGGCCGCGCTGGTGCGGGGGTGCGGGGGTGACTTGCGGGGGCGGGAGGGAGGAAATTAAGACGCTGCGTTACCAGATACATAACTTCACTTACGTTTGACTAGTATGCCACATTGGATGCATTATAGAAAAATTCACAAGGCATACCTAGAGCACTCACTCCGCTGCGCCCGCTCGTCTAGTTATTAATTATTCCCGGCCGCACCACCGCGGCACCGCTAACCGCTCTACCTCACTAGTTATATTAGCGTTGTTGTAAAAATATATTTTGGAGTTACAGTACAAATAGTTATACACGGACGGAAGCCGGCATGTTAGCTTAACTTTATTGTTGTCTAAGGTGACTAAAAGCACAAAGATACGTACTATGGGCAGTGATCAACATTAACGTAATTTTAGTATTAATGTGTGGCCGGGGCCGTTTTTGGGCCGAAAGGCATACGGGTAGCTTGTTACACGGGGCTCAGCCCCTCGGCCCCGGTCCGTATTTACTTATTTCTATTGTAATCGATAACATAATATGTTACTGCAGTTTCAGGTCTTGCGCAACCCTGACGTGCTAGTCTAGAACTAGATCATCTTACATCGGACGTTTTAAAACTAATCCCACAAAATAAGCAAAAACAGTCACAAGTCAAAGGTATGACAATCAATACCCGTAAAACGACCGTATCAAAATATTCAAAATCAAAGATATTTGCCTATTTTAATAAGAGACCGTAACTATAGCCTCCTGAAACCCGATGTCCTTTTAAAAGGACTAATTCAAATTGAATCTTAAACTAGGTAGAATTAATAATAAAAGAAGTTCCAAATTCAAATACGTAAAAATGCCTTTGGGACTTAGGGGCAAAATGTGTAAAACATCTATGAACGTAACCCTTTCACTGCGGATGCCTTTTTCAATTCATTGTAACCGCTGTGTTGTGTTGTGCCGTGTACCTCAAGAGGCACAATCCATCGTGTACTACACATTGATACACAAAAATGCAAGGTGATTGTAACCGGGATTAACTATTCTAAACCGGTTAACCTAAAAAACCTTATACAAAACTCTTCCAACAATCGATTTAAAAACGACCATTGAAACGAAACCCAAATGAAAACATTTTATAACGTGAAATTCAAGATAAAAAATTGATAACTTGACTAATAAATAACTTGACTGAAATCCTATAGCAGATTTAAAAACAAACGACAATAAAACGCAAGCACTCCAGGGCTGCGCAAGAGTCATCAGTGTTACCTCGAAAGACTTATTTGACGGTAACAGATTCGTCGGTAGATCAGTGTGAAGGTTAGCTTGTACAAAACATGCAGCTTCTAAACAAAGTTCCTATGTATCTACGTAAGTTGTAATTATAGTGAAACTAGAGGCGACGGCGGGACGGCTCCGCGAGGGCGCGAGCTGCCGCACTACACGCTACGCGGGGCACTTGCACACACCTTATATGCATTCCTATTTAAACTAGTAATGCTTGAGTCATTTTATAGCAAATCTTTGTCATTTTATAGCAAATGTAAATCAGGGTAAAACTTGTGGAACTTTATTTCACGTTTTGTAGCAAAACTATGATAAATGTTGGTGCAAAACGTATTAAATTATAAAAGTTATAAGCAAAATTCGTTCCTATAAATATTTTAAAGGTGTACGTTATTTTGTACTAAAAAACCTATATGTCAGGGTAAATAACGTAAAACTTTTCGTGTTATAAATGTGTTTCCTGTGAATATACCCTCTTTGTTTGCAGTTTGATAAAATAATTTAAAATTCTAAACTTCCGTTAATTACTAATAGTAAAACATGCTAGTTTTATTAATAGCAAAATGGTACTAAATTCACTTGAATAATCAGAGATTAAATAAATTGTTTTCTGAAGTCATGAAGATTAACCAAAAAAAGGGTAAAAGCTATTAATAAACGTAAAAAATCAGGGTAAGGCAAACTAAAACTGACCTAATACTAACACAGCCTCTTTTCTATACCTACCTCATTATATTGCTCTAAAGAATTTTTTTTACAATATTGTCGACAAGGTACAAAATAAGTACAAAGTTTAAACCTAGGATAGAATGTTATTTTGAAGAATCTTAAAAAAACATTTTGTGTATTTTGTAACGGCAAAATATGCCTACATACTTGGAGTCTGATAATAACAATAACATGATTAAAAAATATAATCGTGCTTATTTATTTTTAAAGACAGAATAGTACTGAGGCAAGATTTCTTCGAGTAGATCTGCTTTCTTTTCTTCATTTAAAATTAACGTTTTATTTGCCAATGTGTAATGTGTACCAGGGCTACCTCCGTTTTTTCCAAATAAAACATAGTTCCTCATATTAAATAGATGCTAACTTCACGTCAAATAGTTCCTTTTATAAACAGAAGCTAACTTCCGACCAGTCTTCCTCGAAGCCAAACACCCCGAGCGGAGCCGAAACGTCGCCGCGCGTTACAACAAATTATATTATTAATAAAGTTTTAAATAATAACAAATTAATAAAAAATGTACGCGTGTCGCCGACTTTACAATGTTCGTCTATATTCCTGGGTCTCAAGTTATATGAATTGGCAACGTAGATTTATTTCTTATGTCCGTTTGTGCTTGTTAACGGTACATGGGATAAATCGGCGCAAGTTCGGCCGAGTGAGGGAAAAAGGAGTAAATTAATATAAATGTTCTGAGAAATCACCTCACTAAATCCTATTGGCCTTACTTAAGTTGTTACAACCAGAGCACTACTGCCTGTTTGTTTTTTTCTCAGATATTCATCTCTTTTTAGATTAAGTACAATACGCGAAAAAGATGAATTGCGCGACAAAATTAGCAGACGGTAACCCACAATTTTGAAAATATTTTTACCTCCTAAGGCCCATCATATGAAAAACTTTGGCAGTTGAATTCGAATAAAACAAATTGAAATTGGTTTAAATTACATTAAAGTAATTAGTACTATAAGTAGGACCATGGGCTTTACGAGCAAAACAGATCGAGAGCTTTTAGAGGGAAGTATTGATAAATATATTAAACCTTTTCAATGGTTATGTGCCTCAGAAATCACATATAAATATGTAATATTTGCCGCCAGTTTATATAACTTTGCCAAACGCTGGATTTTTACTACAAACGGAATGTAGGCGTTCATTACAAGTCGGTGCCATTGGATGTAGTGAAATGTATTGAATTGTGTTCAGAATGATTTTCGAGCGCGTTGTACCTCAGTGGAAACTGACCAAATCTAAACAAATAGTACAAAATATACCACGTAATGTATCGGTGTTTTGGTAAATAAAGGCAGTACAAATTAATGTTAAGCGTAGATGGAGTTTACACATATAGAAATAGAAAGTACACTCGGGTACAATGCTTATAAACAGGTAAGTACAGTCGCACGCTAGTCGTTGTTGTGATATGTTTTAATCTGTTTAGAGTCGCTTCCAAAAACGTTTTGTAAAATTTTACCATTTTAGGTACCTGTTCAATTGCAACTATCGTTCAGTTTTATGTAAAAATAAATGGAATAATATGTTACTTATACGCTATATCTATTATAACATTTTTGAATGATGCAATGAAGTAAACAAAAATGTATTACATTTCGCTCTCTTTCTATAGGTGTGAAAGAGGCGAAAATCGAGGCGTCATATTTCATTGTACGTTTTTATAAGAAAAACTCACACTACTATCTACCTCATAAGAAGGGTATTTTTTATAAATAAAATGGAAGGACTCTAATAAATTGTACTAAGATAATTTATATGTATGAAATTGTTTATAAAATGGTTTATGTTTAGATTTCTTATTGTACATTTATATATGAAAAGTATTAGTACCGTTATTCAGTTTAGTATTATTCTTTTGTGAAAACTCAATGAGGGTACGAATACTTTTATAACTATTTTGTATGATAGTTAAGCAAATAGTAGATAAGAAAACAAAAGTTCCTTTAAGTCATTCCAAGAAATTCCAAATATTAGAATTAATTTTATTTCTAGTCATTTTAGACTAAGTCGGTTTATTTTCAGTGCGACTGTACCAAATAATACAGGGCTATAATCACGAAAATCGAAGTTCGTAAATTTCAAGCAACTATCACTGTCACTCAAATTACGCCTTAATTGGAGTAAAAGAGAAAGATGCCCGAAATTTGCGAACTTCGGTGTTCGCGGTAGACCCTCTGGCTATGATTTGTCATGTTATAATGTTATTTCTAGTCAAATTATTTTATGTATTTACCAATGAGGTGGCAGACTGTCATTGTTTACTATAAAATTATCTAGATAAGTACATCACTTCTTTTTGCAAACTGAAAAAATACGGAAGATACATTTTCAAAGTCCGTACCAAGCTAATGTTTGTATTTATACAATTTTATTATATAGAGTTAGCTCGATCTTAATTCTTACACTAAATGAAAAATATAAACATGTAATTGTTAATTATATATTTTTTTAGTCAAGCAAGTATAAATATTTTTTTTCAGAGATGGCGTCTGTTCCTCATTGGTATAAATGTATCTATTTTAAGTATAAAAGAGAATTATATTCTGGCTTAAGGAGAAGCCAAATCTTTTGCCGTGGACAATGGGTAGCACTTTCAATATTTATAAACTATAATTTTAAAAATCACTTTGGCATTTTTAATTATAACCGGTATTGTAAGGGTTGAACGCGAGATAACGAGTCTAAGATGAGACATCGATGGTTAACATGTACAATTACAATTTAAGTAATTTAACCCTGACAAAATGGGAGATATTTCGTTCATGCAATGAAATCGAGTTAATACCTTTAATACATATTTTTTTTATAATAAACTTGTTGTTGCAGTACAAACGTAAGTTTCTTAGGGAGTTAAAAATATACAAGCTTGTTTGTTAGTTTGTGTTTTTTTAATGAAAGAGGATAAAATCTAGAAAGGTGTTATGCATGAGCGATTCAAGAAAATCTGTTCAGCCATACAGTCGGGTCACGCTAAGTTTTCATGCCAAATGCTACGTGGAGTATGGAGGTTATAGGGATATGTAGGCATTCTTACAGCCAAGTTTGTACAAAGTTAGCATGGTCAGATATTAACAATTTTCGTTGTAAGGTTTCAAAAAATGTAATATAATGTAAGTTGAATTAAAAGTGCTACCCGCAGTCCCGGTAGGTATATGTTCCTAGATCCGTCGGTTTGTTATTTGTTTTCCATTAATACGAGCATTTCTACCGTAATCAATAAATTAAATATACAAGTAATCGTGTTTCACTCCACTCTTACCTCTACCTGTCGCTTAGTCTAATCCTGCCCGATGTCCTTTAGGAAGGACAAAAATGTTAAAGTCCAAGTTTAGAGTATCTATTAAAAATTAACTTGGTAAGTTTATCAAAGTTATTGCTCAATTAGGGTAATTGCGTCAGTTTGCCGTCCGGTGTCAGTTTCCGTCCACTTGACGGATTAACAAATAATACATTTCATTTATAATTTGCTACTTGCGAAATATGATTTTTATGTAGATAGATAAATTGTTTAGATATTAAAGATTGCAATAAGTCCAAATTTGTGCAGCAATGAAGGTATACAGGGTGTCCCTAGCCATTGGACAAAGCCGAAATGTACATATGCATTAGGGTATTTAGAACAATTATACAAAGTATCATAACAATCGGTGTAGCGGTTATGAAGAAATTAACAAATTACGATTTTTTTGCTTTGGAGCAACCTGTATGTGTTAGTAGCTCCTGAGGTAATAAATAGGTAGTATGAAACCTTCTTCGACCGTTTTGATTATCTTTTTTATTTATGACATTAATAAGATTCTGACTTTTGACAAATGTCATCATTGCCGCACATTTTCAAACAAATTGTAAAAAGCACTGCCAATGATTAATACAGTATATTTCTTTTTGTTGTCGATTATTGGAAATAACTTTTGTTTGATAATTATTTTTTTTATCTTTTGTTCTAAATAAAAAAATATTACCGTTAAAGCATTTTTGAGAAGTAACCCTACGTGGGATTTCAGGGTTTGTCCAAATGGCTAAGGTCACCCTGTATATTCAAATTTCGTCAAGTGGACGAAAACTAGAGCCGGACAAAAACTAGCGCAATGACTCTATTATGTCAGATACTTGTTTTTTTCAAAATATACCCAAATAGTACTCCTTCATGTACTCAAACGGTAGACGTACCTACTAGGCAGATAAATTATACATTTCTCCACACTACGATACGATACTATGGCATTAAATTTGTCAATAAATAATTGTACCTTAAGAAAAAATACTAATTGGTTCAGAAATAATGATATCGTAGCTAAGCAAAAAAAAATCGGCCGATTGAGAACCTCCTTTCTGTTCAGAAGTCGGTTAATCACACAGATTAGAAAATTGAACCGAAACTAGTATTTTCTAACGCGTGGCGATCCCGGGTTAAGCTCGGTTAACACTGTGACGTTATTGACAAAAAACATCTTAAGAACGAGCAATAATAGACCTTACGATGTTATGCGTAAAGTTGTTAGTAACGGCAAAGTTTACATGGTTTCTCCCGTGTCTATTTCAATGTTTTGCCATTATTTTTTAACATTTAACCCATTTTTCAACAATTTCCCTTCCCCTAGCGCGTTTGACAACAATACAACCCTCCCGATTTTAATGGATGTCGCTTTTCATCAAAAAAGCGTTTTTTTTAAGTTTTTTTTCTTTTTAATCCAAATCCGACAGTTGACGCGGACGTAATCTTTTAAAGAGTAGTTTTTGGGAGTTTTTGTGTAATTTATTTATTGATAATTTTACGGATTGGCAGGGTAGGGTGCTTGCTGCGTGTTGTGTACATTTAATTAAGTTTTATTTGTGATATTTTCGGTTCGTTAAGGTTCAATCTGTAATGCGTACATGTCAAATGATTTTAACGAATAGGTTTTAAAAAATATTATCCTGGTTATCGCTGAATCTGAGTTTTGTTTTGTACGCTATGTGCGTGTAGTAGGTATAGGTACTCGACTTCGTCTCGGTTTGTAACTTCGGCCCTTGAGTTTTAAGGACCCTTATTGTTGCACAAAATACTATTATTCATACCTAAAGCTAAGTTTTTTACCTACTTTCATTGCCAATTCAGACTAATTGAATAGAATGGTGCGTCTCGGCATTGACGTCAAGCTCCACGTATTTGGATATCAAAACCGCACTTCCAATACTTGATCGTATCAGAGTCTAATAAATAAAGAAGACGGACAGCCCCAATACAACGTCACGAGAATCGTCAATGTAGATGACATTAAATATTAGGTAATTTAGGTATTTCTACATTTTAATTATTTGCGTATGAAAACTGCCACGCAACGGCTATTTATAATTTCAGAACGTAAAATTGTACTTGACTGGCCACAGTTATAGTCACAAAAGTAGATTTATGTAAATCATTTTTAACCCGTAGAAAAGGTTTAGAAATCTTAAAACTAGATGGTGCTATTAAATAAGAATATGGCTAAAATGCTTTAATTTTACTTTTGTACATACCTAGTTACCTAATATGACATCAGCCAGAAAAATCTGATTTTACGTTTAGAAGGCATAAAAGCAGTGACAGATTTTAGACGTATAAAGTGGAAAAATTGGAAAAAGGTGCGCGAGAACGCGGTGTTGTATGGAGGTTGCTCGTCTTGAATATTTACTAGTCTCTCTGGTATACTTTTCTTGACTTGATGTAGTGAGGCAGAGCGTGATCAGAACTGGACTTTATTAACAAAGCTATAAGGCTTAATTAAAAAGTAAAAACAAACCAATTGTTTGTGGTCACTTGACAATAGCTTATTCAATTAAATAAATAAATACACATTACTTACATTTTAAAACCAAAGCGACCACTTAACCACGATCCATTAACAAAGGCTATTTAGTTTTTCCTGCTTTGGTTTCTATTTTTGTCTAAAGTATTTATTCAGAAAATCTGAAGAGATAGTTTTGAGCTATGGGGACCAATATCTCATTTATTCAGACGATGTTTTAGAATAGGTAAGGTAGTAGGTATTTCATGGAGTTCAGTAATTTATTAGAGTAACCTCGTGAACATTACTTTAAACCTTTTAAGCAATAGTTAAATAATAATTCCTAGATTATATAAAAAAATACACAATACGCGATCAATCATTTTATAATTTCGCGCTCTTGACACCTACCCTTCGATCTTATTCAACTAAAAAAAGGAATTCCTTTAAAAATGTTATTTTCCCCAAAAAAGCAAATCCGTTATGCTATTAAAAAAACTCTAAATCATTTCCTAAAAAGCTATTGTTGTTTTTAAACCCTTGCTTTTCTAAACACGTGACATACGCGCGCCGACATTTAATAAAAAAGAATAAAAAGAAAAAAACTTTTAATTCGGCTGCACCCACTGACCTACATGCTCCTAAGCCCCTGTATTTCCAAAAATCTGGAAAAAAACACCCCTTTATTAGATTTTTTCGTCGCAAATCGCGTAATTGAATTCAATCCTTTAGAAAAGGGTTCAATAAAGTACCTAATATAACTTTTTTTTGCGCGCGTTCTCCGGCACAAGTCATTTGATTGTTGCGACAAAAATTACACGTTCTGTCAAAATTTCGCGCCATTTACCACGACCATCTGCCGGGCAAGAAAAAAGTTTAAACACAATGCAAATAGGGGTGGAACGGGACATAAATTTTTAGGGAGAAATCGACATTTTTGGGTGTAAAAAAGAATGCATTTAAAGTATAACGAACGATCATGTCCCCTCATTTCAATATTAATGTCCGAGACATTGTATTTTAATCTAATATAGTCCATATTTTGAGGGATTTAGATGCAAAATGGCGTAATGGGAAAAGTAATTGTTTTGCATTTTATCGGCGACTTTGAGTTTTATTATTTCTCGTCATTTGAGGCCATTATTCAAAAGTATTGTTACATTTTATGTCCGTTCATTATCGACATGCATTTCATATTCATAAAAATAATAATCCCGGATGCAGATTGTTATTTATAAAGTTTGCGCTTTATTTTTATTGGGTAACTAATATTTAACGGCAAAATTCATATCATTATTTTTGTACATATTTAATTACACAAACGGGTCTAAATAATAAAATATGTGTACAAAACGCGAGAGTTTAAAGTGTTACATTATTTTTGTAATTCTAAAAAAAACTAGAAAACAAGTTTTTTTCGTATTCTAAGGTTTACACATGTCGCAGTTAGATGAACTTTTTAAAGATTTAGGTTTTCTTTTCTTACACTGAGCGTCATATAATAGAACCCAGAGAATTGTTAGTGGTCTTAGATAGATTAACCTGACTACGGCAAAGCCAAAAAAGAGAAAATATCCCCATCGATCTCCTCAACGACCCATCGGCCATCGTTCGGTGCCCTCATCCAATGATCCTGCGAGATCTGAGTCTAGACCAGTGTAAAGCAGCAGCCTTCCTTTAGCAGCTTTTCTCTTGCAGCCCAGAGGCCTATAAATAGGTATACCGTGCCATTCTAATTAATTAATTTCGTTATGTTAATTATAATGTATTTAATATTTTTTTATTGTGTACAACAAAGAATATTACTACTACTAATTTAAATACACAAATCAAAAATACATTTTGTCTTGGCGAGTTTTGATGTCTGCGCGGTTATATTAATTAAGTATGTGAAATGAAATATGAAATGAAATGAAATATATTTATTTGCCATTAAATGTGGTATACAATGGTGTTACATTATTATTTATAGAGCCGTACACATTTAGGCTTTAAAAAGCCATGCAAATTAAAATTATACTAAATTTAAGTTTAATTGATATTATTATTTAAAACAAAAATATGTAACAGACTGCCTGACGAGCTTAAACAGCTACCACTTAATAAATTTAAAAACAAACTGTACTCTTTCCTTGTTGACAAGTGTTACTACAGACTGAATGAATTTATAGATAAAACTGTCACTTCATAATCTTTTGTAACAGTCCACGTTAATGACTTAACTAGTTTAATAATGCATGTTTAACGCACATTGCATAGCAGCTTTTATTTTTCATAACTGTATGCATATTAGGGAGTACTAGCCTGTCAGGATATCTAGTGTTAAAATGTGTTATATCTCTTTTCATGACGAACATATCGGGATGCAATTTAACAAATACACAAACTTCGTATATGTCGGACCCTGACACCCTGGCTCCAATTTCACCACGGTGACAGGTGCGACAATTGTAAAACATCACTGTTGCTGACGTCACACGCATCCATGGGCTACGGTTACCGCTTACCATCGGGCGGGCCGTATTCCTGTTTGCCACCATCATTGTTTTATTAAAAAAAACTTTATTATATCGGAAAAAAACAGATATTTCTCTGGCTAAGTTTATGACAATTGTCACAAAAACACTACAATTGTCACGAAATTCCGACATATAACTCATTACCTGTCAAGAATTACCTACAATTCTTCTAAATATTGACAATTGTCAGAAACTTCGCAAAAGAAATATCTGTTTTTTTCCGATATAATAAAGTTTTTTTTAATAAAACAATGATGGTGGCAAACAGGAATACGGCCCGCCCGATGGTAAGTAGTAACCGTAGCCCATGGATGCCTGTGACGCCAGCAACAGTGATTTTACAATTGTCGCACCTGTCACCGTGGTGAAATTGGGGCCAGGAAAGACGTATTGCAGCGTTATAGTTCATTATTTTAGAAGCCTGTATAAAATCGATTAGCAATGTTGAGCTACGTATTATTTGGTTGTAACAAAATAAATAAAGTTGTGTAGTAACTCCGTCTATTGGCGCATTGTTGAAATAAAGTTGCGTAGAGAGTAACGCCATCTATTGGCGTGTTGTTGAACTGAGATGACAGGTAGAAGGCTTTGGAACGTCGAGAGGTTTCTCTCGAGTGAGCGTAGGCACGAGTTGGCATTTTTGTCGGTATGTTGGTAGACTGGTCGAGCAGGTTTGCCAACTTGACTTTGAGGCGGGAGCAGAGAGGCTCCGCCGCTGGTAGTTCTTCTTGATCGGGCCGCGCTAGAGATCGGACGTAGTCGTTAGCCAACCTCGTGCCTAACTCGCTACGTTCCTGAAGGTTTATACCTGAAGGATTATTCTGATAGCTTATAGAATCCCGCGTTCTTTAACCATTTAGCTAAGTGTTTTATTTCAAGTGTTATTTTGATTTCTTATGTTTCATTAGAAGCTTACTTTTGTGAAATAAAGAAATGATGTGTTATGTGTTGTTTTAACTTGTTTTGAAAAGATTTGTCCCTCTGAGTTTGTTGCCGGTCCCATATAGGGCTAAATCTTCTCAGGTCAGATATGTAGGGTTGAAGCCGGCCTAGTTTGACTTGAATAAAGATTTAAACGGTTTCTTTTTACTTTCATATCGCTCCCTTGAGTTAAAAATAGCAATTAGTTCTTTTAAACATTTAGTACTGAAGTATAGTAGGCACTAGTATGGTTAACGAGTCCTAATGTTTATTTCATGCACTGGTAGCAATGGTAGCATACTGGTTTAGCTGTGAAGTAATACATTATCGTACTACCCCCACGCGCCCACCGCCTTTGAGACCATCGGTATTCGACATATATATAAATCGAGTGCACCGTTAACAATTTCAATTTAATAAAAGAACTTACACAGGATGTTCTTTGAGGCCAGTTTTGAGGGATGTTGCATATTGCTCTAATGCATTGCTTTTGTGCTATAAAGGCATGATTTACATATGATGAATTGCCCCAAATCAATATACCGTACCTTAAATTGGATACAACATAAGCATGATATGCCATTATAGCAGTTTTCATATCAGTTATGCGTGTCAAACGCCATAAAACATATACAAAAACTATTAATTTTTGAGCATACCTTATCCACATGCGTTTTCCACGTACATCGATCATCTAGGGCAAATCCTAAAAACGTAGTGGTACCTATCACATTCTACGAGAGTGTGTCCATTATAGGCTATATGCAGTTTCTCCTTCTTTCCTCTTTTATTAATAAATTGGATGTACTTTGTTTTATCAATATTAACTTGTAAATTATTATCATTTAACCATTTAATTATGTCAGCAATAGCATTATTAATAATATTCTCATAATTTTCATTATCCCTATCGCAAATAACAATTGAGATATTTGCGATAGGGACAATGAATTATATATGTAATTATAGAAAATAATATTCAAAGGGCTTTACCGCGAAAAATAAAAATAGAAATTTCATTCTTTGCCCTGTTTTATTAATTAAATAGAAAATTTTACATTTTGACGATGTTTGCTGTATGTGTATAACAGCGGAGAGAAAACCAATATAGCAACACGCAGGAGTTCATTTTCATGTGTTTCACACAACCAGATTAAAGGTTCACCCTGTTAGAGACCTTCTACATCCTCCGGCTCCCAGCCAGTCAAGAACCATTCTGCCACAGCGGTTTTTGGATCCACGAAATGATATTAATAAAAGCAGAAGTAAGATACCTACAATGGAATTTTTTTTGACCTAATTAGACATGCCGACTGCAAAAAAAACTATCGTGCGACTGACCGCCCCTAACGTTCCTAGTCGTTCTGTATGCACATGCACATGCACATGCATTTCCCCCGGCGACTGAAAAACTGTCCTTTGTTCCAGTGCAACAATGGCCGTTTCAAATTTCTACCAAATTTGCGTTTTTGCATAAAACGACGCGTGCGCGCATTAAAAAGATACGGTGACCACGGCGGGGTGCGGCGCGGGACAGTCTCGAAAAGTGTACGGCTTCGATTTAGTCTGTTATCCAAAATATTTGTACAGTTTGCATCAAATTAGATACTTAGTCACGGCCTAAGTGGCCAATAAAATCGTAACACACTTTTTTTTACTATCGAATTAAGAATGTGTACCGATATATTTGGACACTTTTAAATACGATGCGTTTGAAACGTCGAAGATAATTCCATTTATATGTTAAGTGATTAATTCCCGGTATAGTTACCAACGTGACCGACGCGACGTCACTGGTTTTATACTCTTTTGTCATTATAAGTCCCGTTTTATAACATGATCTGATAATGAATACTTACTTATCCCCATACAGTAATAAGGCGGACTTATTACTGTATAATAACCTAAACTCGTCTAAAACTTTCCATGTCCATAACTTGACGCAGATACAGGACTGAGACCAGTGCCGTCTTAAACTATGCTGGGGCCCTTGGGCACATAAGAATTTTGGGCCATTTGGGATGTAAAGAAAGCGAATTAAACTAACATTTTTCTACTATGATCTTCTATTTATTGTGGGTATATAATCAAATATACTTTTACTGACTATCCTACGGGGCCCACTGAGGATGGGGGCCCTGGGTACGGGCCCCGTGTGCCGTTATGGTAAAGACGGTACTGACTGAGACGTGTGTAGTTGTGTACCTACTAGTAATCCTCAAAAGAGAGATCACCTCATGGTCACCCCACCTCAATTGTATTTGGGTCGCATTGTATCAGAGATTAATAAAAGCGATACAGTTTCTTTCCACAAATTTAAATGACCCCCCTGGTAGGAATAATGTATTTGCATGAACATTGATTATCGATTATTTTAGTGTTGGGGACTCGGACTTGGCAAAAAAACGGTCAAGAGTGAGTCATGACATTGTCAATGGCTTTTTTGAACCAATTTACATAACATTTTTTTTTAATAGGAAAATGTTTGGTAAGTACCTATGTGCAGGATTGTCTCCAAAATAATGTATATTAATTATTAACCTGTTTCAACCTAACTTCGGATTACCACGAGGTCTTTCGATCCTGGTAAAAAAAGTTTATGATATATAATATGATATTTGGGTCAAAAACTTTTTCTCTATTATAGGTAGTTTTACTGTATCCTATTTTACTCACCGGTGGGTAACTATCAAGTAACTATGCTTCAATAAAAAAAAAACTCAGGACCTTCTACTCTTTTAAAGTTGCAGGTTGTCTAATAAAAAATAAAAGTTTAGAAAAATTTACTAATCTAAATCTTAACTTTTGTCATGTCCACAGAAAAGACAACGTCTTTTCCGAACGTTTTTGACCCATTGGAAAAAAGTACATTTTTCAGACATACATAAGTATACTCATCATATCATAAACTTGCGTGATACGGGATGTTTTGTGACGGTGATACAGAACCCTAATAATTTGACTACCGATTAGTGCCACTTACGCACGTGTCAGATAATGTTCAGACCCTTGGGAATGGACCTTATCACTCGCTGTCACTTACTGTACAAATGTCCACGTCGCTCACCAGAATTAGATATCTACATATATGTAGATATATGCCATATATGTACATATATGTAGATATCTAATTGAAACTTAACACAACCTCTATATATAGAGGTTGTGTTAAGTTTCAACTGGAAGAAACGATGGAGGGTCGAAAGATTTGCTATAATACCTGGTTTGCCACACTCCCTGAAATTAAAAAAAAAATAAAAGTTCTCTACGCTATATATCAACAAAATCCATTTTATGCCAAAAATGCCTTACAACATTTAGGAAAAGATCAAATTCTCTACAAACTGCTAAATCAAATTCTATGAAACCACCGCATGAAAACTCGCGTTCACGTAAAAAAAACCGCATCGACATCGATTTATCTGGTGGGTAGCTATGGTACCACGGAGTCCACGGACAGACAGACAGATAGATTTTTAAGTTTTTATTAGACTAGGGGGCTAACGTGAAAAAAATTAAAATGGTCTATTATAAATTATAAAACAAATAAATGAACAGATTTCGCGGCAACAATGCAATTTTGTAATAATATACGAATGTACCTATAACTATTATTGTGTAACATAAAATAAACTCTAGGTCATGTAAAACTGCATTACTAGCGAAAAGCTTTTTTGGAATGGCACCACAATTTATAACAAACTACCAATAGAGATTTTAAAAATGAATGACTTAAAGGAATTAAAAAAAATGCTGTATGATTTCCTAATAACTAAGGCATTAATTTCGTTTAGTAGTACCACTGTATATATATTGTATGTAAATAAATGTTTTTTGAAGGCATACTACTCAATCCAAGTTTTTTGGTCAGACTCTGGAAATTTTGTAACCTATAAATTTAACGTGTCTTATTTAATTACTTATTAAGTTTTAGTTTAAAATGTGCGATACATGTCTTCTGTATTTGTATGCCATATGGCGAAGCATAGTGATACTTTATTATACATTTAAGACCTACTGTTGTACCTATGTTTAACAAATAAATAATTTGGAATTTGGAATTTCTTTTGGCTAGTACTAGTATAAGACAAAGATAGTATGATTCTCTCTGTCTATGATTGAAATGAGACAGTCCTTTGACAAACTATATATTCTTGGTAAGAGGATAGAGTCCTCGGTGTCATCCCAACCTCCTTACATTCTCTATCGTTCTCTATTAAACATATTTCATCCACCGATGACAAACGTCAACATTGTCAACCATTTTGGAGAACCGTTTATCAAATTCCAAAGAAAGTTATCGTAATGTTGGTGGCACCAGCACCGCCTCCCGAAACGAGAGAACCTGAGATACAACATGAAGACCTGGAACCTATACAGACGTTGCAACCTGTACCGACCTTACAACCTTTACGGACCTTGGAACCTGTACAGACGTTGCAACCTTTAAAGACCTTGGAGCCTGTACAAACCTTGCAACCTTTACAGACCTTGGAGCCTTTACAGACCTTGGAGCCTTTACAGACCTTGGAGCCTTTACAGACCTTGGATCCTTTACAGCTGTTGCAGCCTTTGGAAGATCAGACAGTGTGTATTAAAATTATCGTCAAACTCCGTTATCAAAGTCGCAGTTGATTGTAAATACCTAAGGGTTGGCAAAAATAACCCAAACGTACTCTAAATCCATTTAGTGCATAAGTTCGCCCTAACTATCATTCATCATAACTTCACTATATAAGTGTAACATGCACGCCGCACGCCCCGCCCCGCTGCACGCTCAACTCGAGCGTCCACTCAGGCCTTACGGCTCGGCCACGACATCGAGCTACTTGCGACGGCGGGAGCGATAACCATAGGTTGGAGCGTGACACAGCGATCGGACCTTTCGCTCCAACCTATGGTTAGCGCTCCCGCCGTCGCAAGTCGCTCGTTGTCGTGGCCGAGCCGTACGTTTGCATGTTAAACAAATGCAAACGTAAAGGAGCGGCCTTAGTGCACGCTGCTCAAATCACTTGTGAGCCCGACGTCACGCTGCACGCCCCGCCGAACGCTCCGCTTCGAGCGTCCACTCAGGCCTTATCTGTTGTATCGTTACATTGTATCGTGACTGTTTAGTAATGAAATATATGTAGTAATTTGACCACATTGCCACATTTATAGCAATAAGGAATAACTGACCAGGTGACAGAAAAACACGAGGAAGTATAAATCATACTTTTCATCTTCTTTTATCCATCTTTGGTCTTTGGGAATTATGTCCATCTGTTAGACCAAGTATCGAAGACTAGATAAAATATCGGTATAATTGGTTGGAACAAAAATCGTAAAAACAACTTTTTACTCCAGATGTCAACAGAAGCCATGGAGCTAACCGAAGCAGCGTCCGACTCCGGTCTCCAAGACCTGGCTTCTGTCGAGAGGCTGATGATCACCAAGAAGGTGGCCATGAAACAGCTCCTGTCGCTGCAGAGTCAGCGGAGCCGGTACATCATCAGGGCGGCTGACAACGCGCTCGCCTACTCCGTTCTGGAGGAAAACACGTCAGTACTTCTTTCTTTCCACATAGGTTTTCGTACATTGACCCGCCTATTGCTATCTCTATTGCACGCGCATAATTATATATTGCTGTCCTGCCCATGATGCCGGTTATCAATGTCATGTGCGAGCTTGACAGCAGCAATATAATTATGCGCGTGCAAAAGAGATAGCATCAGGCAGGTCACGGTACGAAAATCTAGCCCCTATCTTCTTTACCTTCTCATAATCCTCCTCTGATGATGACTAGGAGGTGGCATGAGGCAGCCTGACGCTGGACATGGTACATACATCATCATGAACATAGTTGTTCGTTGTCTACTACTACTTCTAAAATTGTTGTTTTTGCCTTTAGCCAAGAGTCAGCAAACCGGCGCTTCAAGCTAAGCCGCTAAGCGGCTAATTGGTGGCCGTATAAACCTATAAGCGCCTTAAGGCCTATAAACGCCTGCAACTCCAGGGGTGTTACATGCGCCCTTTAAAAACCTGTACACTCCTTTTTAAGAACCCTAGGTATACTGATGTAGTCCCTCGAGGAAACCTTGGCAGGAAGCTGATTCCAGCCGGAGCGTCTGCCGGTGGAAATTCGTTTTAAACCGTACAGTGCGCGACCGTTTAGCACTTATTTTTTGTAACTCATTATCTTCCTCGCGTTATCCCGGCTTTTTGCTACGGCTAATGGAAAAGCGACTGGTATATATCAAATGATATTTCGTACATTAGTTCCGAAAAACTCATTGGAGCCGGGGTTTGAACCCGCGCCCTCCGGATTGAAAGTCGCACTCTCTTACCGCTAGGCCACGAGCGCTTCTTAACTTTTTTTTTGTAACTCTTAAAAGTATATTTGTTGTCCAGCTGGTGGCTGGGCTTCCTCTGCTACGGCCTGCGGCCCTGCCAACTCAAGATCTTCAACAAGGTCGGAGACGAGATCATCAGGATCCTGCGGCCCTTCGCCTTCACCACGAGGGTCACCCCGTGCCAGCTGCAACGGATGGAGGTATCATCTTGATGTTTGCCAGTTGGTGGCTGTTCCTCACGGCCTGGCCTGCCAGCTCAAGATGAACAAGGCTGGAGACGAGATCATCAGGATCCTGCGGCCCTTCGCCTTCACCGCGAGGGTCACACCGTGCCAGCTGCAGCGGATGGAGGTATCATTATGATGTTTGCCAGTTGGAGGCTGTTCCTTACGGCCTGGCCTGCCAGCTCAAGATCTTCAACAAGGTCGGAGACGAGATCATCAGGATCCTGCGGCCCTTCGCCTTCACCACGAGGGTCACCCTGTGCCAGCTGCAACGGATGGAGGTATCATTATGATGTTTGCCAGTTGGTGGCTGTTCCTCACGGCCTGGCCTGCCAGCTCAAGATGAACAAGGCTGGAGACGAGATCATCAGGATCCTGCGGCCCTTCGCCTTCACCACGAGGGTCACCCCGTGCCAGCTGCAACGAATGGAGGTATCATTATGATGTTTGCCAGTTGGTGGCTGTTCCTCACGGCCTATCCTGCCAGCTCAAGATTAACAAGGTCGGAGACGAGATCATCAGGATCCTGCGGTCCTTCGTCTTCACGAGGATCACCCCGTGTCAGCTGCAGCGGATGGAGGTGACCAGCATTTTCGAAAAGTCCCGGCGTGAACAGCGGGGTTATAATAAATCTGAAGGAATTTCCGGTCATTGTGTATGATTTCTAATCCGATGGTTTGTGCTGCTGCGTTGCAAGCACATAGTTAGAGTAGTAGAGAGGTCTAGAAGCAGCCCCATCCGGGCATGTTCTGTTTACAACGGCCAACCTGACCAACCTGAGGCCTGTTCAGCGCCTTCTAGGTGGGCCATGGTTCTTTGTGGCCGGGTGGTAATTGTTCCGACACTGGTAAATATGTATCTGGCGGTTATAGTTACACTTAAATTGATTCTCAAAGAGAGTCTATAAGGGAGAAGTGGAAGTGGTAGTTGGAAGGGGTAGACCTCGGCGGACTTTCTCTGATCAGATTGGGGAAATCCTGGAGAAAGGCCAGGTCAAGAGCACCCTAAACCGGCGAGCGTGTATAAGGAATGTTATGAAAGTGAAGGAAGCGAAAGAGGTATGTCAGGATCGTAGCAAGTGGAAATCCGTGGTCTCTGCCTACCCCCCGGGAAATAGGCGTGATTATACACCGTGTTTTTATTGAATTCCGTTAACTTCGGGGTATGGTTAAGTACGTTTAAGAAAACTAAATGGCATAGTAAATTTTGAAAAAAAAAAATTTTTTTTGCTTTTTTTTTTTCAGAAAAATTTATATTAAAAAGTAATTAAATGTAGCATATAGCGTTGTTGTAACACGGGCATTACATTTAACTAAACCAAACAATTGAAATCTGTGACATATCAATGTCAATTCGAACATCGATCGACCGAGATTTTACTTAAGTTTAGTAGCAAATGTATGAACTCATTCTAAACACTAATCAATATGTAAACCGGCCTTAAGGCAAGTGTACAAGCTTGTAGAGGCCTTATAGGAAAAAAATAAAATATTGATTATCTTCGAAATGGAGTTAATTAGAATATCGTTGTCTTTGGGAAAGTTACTTGATTTAAGCTCAGGTATGCACCCTTGAAATTAACGGAAATCAAAAAAAACACGGTGTATGTATGTATGTTAAATTGACTCTATAAATAAATGTGTTTCGTCGGCAGGTGTACTCTCCTCCAGACACGTTGATCGGTACCGTCGAGCAAATTTGGACCCCCATGAAGCCGTGCTACTCCATCAAGGGTCCCGATGGAGAGGATCTCTTCTCCGTGCAAGGTATGTACCGAGTCGTAGGTACCTTGTTAAGGCCAAGGAATTTAATTTCAGTACCATAATATTTCGTACCTTGCCACAGTGACAATAGGTATAATGTACCTAGCGACTTTGATATTGATTGTCACTGTTTAAAGGTACTAAATTGTACTGAAATTAAATTGCTTGACCTCAACCTGATCATCATACGTTTTTGTTCAGGACCAGCAAACACGCTTGGCATCTACCGCGATCTGCACTTCGAGATCGTGCGGCCCGCTGGCGACCGCGTTGGTAGCACCTGGAAACGCTGGAGGGGGCTAGCACATGCGCTGTTCCGCTCCCCCACGCTGGACAAGTACGTATTAGAGCAGAATAGCGTAGTTGAGGTAGTTCTTCTGTTTGGCTGTGTTGGATTTAGGGGTAAAGACGGTGCCTAATCTAATGCGGGCAGATACTACTTAAGTGGCTCATTGACGTATATCTCAGGACTGGCCTTACGGAACATAAGAATGGGGCATAAATGAGGCCAGTACAGCGGTGTGACACCGCTACAACGCGATTGGTTGATGAGTTCGCAATGTTCGCATCACGCGCGCGATTGGTCGCAACTAGTTGCGTTAGACTGCACAATTCAAAATCGCAGCCAACTTAGCTCGCTCTGACTCTAAGCAGCGATCTCTTCCCGACAACCACGTCATTTCCGTCCAGATAGCACTGGCACCACGGAAAATCAATAAAACAGCGTTTAAAAGATATGAATATGTTATTTTGTCATCAGGTTTGGGCTGGCGTTCCAGAGAGACCTCTCAGTGGAAGAGAAAGCGCTGCTCCTGGCCAGCTCCCTGCTCATCGACTACATGTACTTCGACACATAAACACAAACACACACACTGTTAACATACCATTTGCAACCCTATTACAAAGATGTAAGGTCCACCCGCTCCTACACAATCGAAGTGGTGCATTTATAAGTAATATAAATATATGTGTGCTTGACAGTTTTGTCCTGTATCGTTCTATCATTGACGTATAAATCTATGGACTGGACTTACGGGCACTAAAAATGGTACTAGTTCAGCGGTGTTACTCACAAATTCCAGCCAATCGTGCAGTCTTACGCAACTAGTTGCGACCAATAGCGCGCGTGATGCGAACTCATCAACCAATCGCGCGCGTGATGCGAACTCATCAACCAATCGCGTTGTAGCGGTGTCACACCGCTGTACTGTCATGCCTCATTATTATTGCCCGTAAAGCCAGTCCCTAGATATCTATGTCAATGCGTTCTATGTTTTTTTCCCAGATCATGAATTTAAGTAATATAACGGTATATTATTTATAAAATACAAGCTGTTTTATTGTAATATTTATAAATTATAAATAATTATAATGCATAAAATGATTGAATTGGACCCCTTCAGAAACGTCGGAAAAGTGACGGTTTTGATAACAGCGCCATCTATCCCTTCCTTCTAATAACTACTTTGTCATGACTGGACGCAAGACGTCCACTCTCAGCGTCACTAAGGTTCACATAGCCCAGGAGACGCAGAATTAGCAGATGGCGCTGTAATTAAAATGTTTGTAATTTTTATTTCAATAATAATTTTAAACGTTTATTACATAACAAAACTACAATATAATGTAAACTTTTAAAATTATTACTTCCCAAAATATTGAATTTTCATAGAAAATTCAATATTTTAATTTTCATGGGATTTTTTCTGTTTTCAATTTGTAGTTTAATATCATTCTCATTTTTCATAGGGTTTTATCTGTTTTTTTATCCATATACTTATAGTTGGTCAAACAAATTTGTCAGTAAATATGAACAAAAAGACTATACTTACTCATCCTTTTCTTTTGGGTGCTATACTAGTGTAAGACAAAGATAGTATGATTCTCTCTGTCTATGTTTGAAATGAGACAGTCCTTTGACAAACTATACTTACTTAACTCTTTGTTTTTATCCGACAAGCAATTAACTGTCAAGATTGTCAAAAACTACATGTCAGGCTGACAAAACCACTATCACCTCAGAGCAATGGACTTATAAACAAAAATTACTACAAAAGATTACCAAAAATCTCGCAAAATGTCGAAAACGAAAAATAAATGACACTTTCAAGAAACTCCAGCGTGAAACTGTCAGAAACATGGATGACTTGTCCACACAACGTTTTCGAGTTTCCTGGTCTAGCTTACATCTATGACCTAAATCAGCTGATTGTCGCTAAAAAATTAGACAAACTACATGACCTAATTGGAACGCACGATGTCACTTACACCATTTACAACAATTTAGGTGAAAAAATATTCATAGGCGTGCAAAAAAACCAGGCTAGTCAATATCAAATACAGCTGTTCAACTTATATGGGAACGAAGTCGTACATATAACGAAGTATTGCAAGTGTTTCGTAAATAAGGTCTTCGTTTGGGCTCCCGTCCTGAACTTCGTCGGGTCCATTCAACATTCACGTTGTATTGACAAATATGAAGTGAAGAATCAGGAAGGTGAAGTGATTTTTCTGATAAAGAAGTTGCATTCGAATGACACGATTTATAGTGTGTTAAGTGGTGGGGAGGAAGTGGGGGTGGTGATGAAGGGGTGGGGGATCGAGTATGACAGCTTCGTGGTCAGCTTCCCGGCCAACTTGGGGGTGGGGATGAAGGCCGTGATGCTGGGAGCTTGCTTTCTGATGATGCAACAGTGCTGGTTGAAATAAAAATTGGTAATTAGGTATTTAGTTTTTTTTAACTACCCTCCGCTATTCGATTCGAGCCTATGTCCATATTCACTGTCAAGAGCGCGCTAGGTGGGTTAATTTTGTATTGGAAATGGGGCGCTTGAAAATTTTGTCACGTTGTCAGCAGTCAAGTTTTGATAGATGGCGCCAGCATAGGTACCTATTACCTGTCTCTAGTTGTGTTCTAATAAACTTTGGCTTAAGGGGCTCAGGCCACAAGATTCCAAAGAAAGAAATTGACACTATTCGTAGTATTGGCAGAGCAGGAAAAACGCATAACGTAATACTTCTAACTCAAATTGGCATAACATTATTCCGCATAACTGAGTAGGTACTCAGTTATGCGGAATAATGTTATGGTAGGTAGGTACCTACACATAATATTAATGTGCATAACATTAATAATTGTCACAACGATGACTTGGGATGTTATGAGCATAACGTGACTTTGCATAATTATTAAATGGTATAAATATAAATTGAAGCCAATTTAAATTTATATACTTTCTTTAACTTTGCCATCGCAGTTCTGGTAATAGCCATGCGCCGTTTCACTTCATCTACGCAGCCGCCGTTGTTTGAGACTAAAGCCCCGAGGTAAAAGTAGATCTGTACGTCTACCACCAGTTTTGACATTGTCATAACGCTCACGTTTACGTAATTTACTTTCTGTACATCTCGCTTGCACTAATATGCGAGTACGAGCGAGATGCATGGAAAGTAAGTTACGTGGACGTGAGCGTATATGTCAATTACAAAACTGATGGTAGACGTACTGAACCACGTTACAGTTCGCAATCTGTGTCACTTCGGGCGAATTGTCGTTGACACGATCCACGGTCATAATCTTGGTCTTTGATCGGTTTATTTTTAGCCCAAACGTAAGGCTTACGCGCTCTATTTTGAGAAGTAATTCCTCCATAAGGTCAGCGTTACTGGCAAATAAAGTGGTATCATCAGCGTATCTCAAGTTTGCAATTTTATATCCACCAATCGCAACACCATCAGTCCAGTCTTCGAGAGTGATTCGCATTACAAACTCGGTGTAGGCGTTAAAAAATAAAGGCGAGATTATACATCCTTGTCGCACGCCCGCACTTGGATGGAAACTATCTGAGAGGAGGTCATCTGTCCGCACTGAAGCTGTTCCCCCTTCGAGAGTGCCCTGAGCAGGTGTACGAGGTGTTGAGGTGCACCCATGTCCAGTAATGTTTTCCACAACGTTGGCCATTTCACAGAGTCGAATGCTTTGGAGAAATCAACAAAGCATATATATGTCGGCTTGTTGAACTCCCGAGCCTTCTCGATGATCTGACGAACGATGAGAATTGTTCGCGGGTTCCTTTTCCTTTCACAAATCCGGCTTGTTCTGGCGCAATTTCTCTGGACAAATATGCTTTCAGTCGCTCGTTTATGATGTGCGACATTATTTTGCTAGCGTGTGTTATCAGAGCAATGAGTCGAAGGTATAATATATTGTTTTATTTATATAATTAGATCTGAAGAGGTCATTAGTATGTGAATATATCTATTATCGCGGTCTGTTAGAAAAAAGAACCTAACGTCGAATCTTCGCTTCGCTCCCGCTCCCACCAGCCTTCTGAACTGAACCTATTAACCTAACCGAGTTGGTTTTGCCCTGATACATTAAATTTTCTTGCTTTATAAAATTATGCTAATTCATTTTGTGACAATTAAAGTTATAGTTAATAATAATGTTATGCATATTTCAAGTACGTACGCGTATTCATTATTATGCGCAAGTGTTATGCTATTTTATTATTATGCCTGGTCAATGTTATGAACAATTATGCCAAATCTGTTATGCGAATTCATATTATGACAATTAATGTTAGGCGTATTAAGGACACCCAGGAAAAACCTAGGTATGCGGCGCCATCTGTAACTGTACTTCGACCGGCCAACCCCATCCCTTTTTCCTATATATAATATACCTACCTTTTCTCAACAACTCTGGGGTCTTTAACTGTATGAACTAAATAAACAGAAAAAAACTTTGGATCTCCTTTTCATTTCAGTAGTTTTGATAATTATAGAAATAAATAAAAAAACCGGGCAAGTGCGAGTCGGACTCGCGCACGAAGGGTTCCGTACCATAATGCAAAAAAAAAAACAAAAAAAAAGCAAAAAAAAAAAACGGTCACCCATCCTAATACTGACCACTCCCGACGTTGCTTAACTTTGGTCAAAAATCACGTTTGTTGTATGGGAGCCCCATTTAAATCTTTATTTTATTCTGTTTTTAGTATTTGTTGTTATAGCGGCAACAGAAATACATCATCTGTGAAAATTTCAACTGTCTAGCTATCACGGTTCGTGAGATACAGCCTGGTGACAGACGGACGGACGGACGGACGGACGGACGGACGGACGGACGGACGGACGGACGGACGGACGGACGGACGGACGGACGGACGGACGGACGGACGGACGGACAGCGAAGTCTTAGTAATAGGGTCCCGTTTTACCCTTTGGGTACGGAACCCTAAAAATAGGGATGTGGTGTCCAAAACTAGATAAATTGTTCTTCTTCTTCCTCGCGTTATCCCGCATTTTGCCACGGCTCATGGGAGCCTGGGGTCCGCTTGACACTAATCCCAAGAATTGACGTAGGCACTAGTTTTTACGAAAGCGACTGCCATCTGACCTTCCAACCCAGAGGGGAAACTAGGCCTTATTGGGATTAGTCCGGTTTTCTCACGATGTTTTCCTTCACCGAAAAGCAACTGGAATATATCAAATGATATTTCGTACATAAGTTCCGAAAAACTCATTAGTACGAACCGGGGTTTGAACCCGCGACCTCCGGATTGAAAGTCACACGCTCTTACCGCTAGGCCCCCAGCACTTCTAAACTAGATAAATTGTTATTTATTTATGTGTATTATTCAAATAGCTTATGGGTACGGTATCAGAGGGGCTACCGCGAAAACCGAAATTCGCAAATTGCGGGGATCTTATTCTTTTACTCCAATGAAGGCGTAATTAGAGTGACAGAGAAAAATGCCCGCAATTGACGATTTTCGGTATTGGCGGTAGCCCTACAGCCGTCATCACCTCCTTATCCAAATTTCATAAGTACAATAAGAGTACAATTGTTTATACGTTTTCATTTTTAGGCTGGAAAGTGTATGGAAATGACAGCCGTCACTGTACCCAAGCTATTATATGTGAAATTTGTATGAATGAAAATTACTTACCCAATGGTTGGTGTGTATGTTTATTAACAAAGATACATTACTAATGATGACGGTCATCAAAAGGCAAAAATTGGGTCAGTTCATAATAAGTAAACAAATAATTAATTTTAACGAAACATTTATTAGAAAAATCAGTCTTCAAAATACTGGAATGGGATGACCTAAGCAAAACCTAAAACCTAACCTAGCATCTAGCGTCGTCTCTTTTTCTGCGGCGATTTCTCCTTTTCTCCCATTTCTCCATTCTCCATTTTCTCCAGTTTCTTCTCTTCTCCATCTTCTTCATCATGATGCTTTCTCCTCACCGGTCCGGTGTGGGTGATAGGGACCGCCCTTTCGCCTTTACTCTCCGACGCTCTAGGCGCTATCACTGTTAGGACTCCGTCAGATGACAATCTGGACTCCACTGTGTCAGGATTGCAGTCCTCAGGCAATGTATATCTTCGTTTGAACTGCCTGGAGATGTATCCATGTTCATCCTTCCTTTCTTCATGTTTTCCTTCAATGATCACGCAGCCGTCAGCTGTCTTCACAGAAATCTCCTCAGGAGCGAAATGCTGGACGTCCATGTTGACTTGAAACTTGTCTTTGTCGGTTTTGATGGTGGATCCGACATCCCGAGCCGCCAGAGCCAAATTTCGCCAAGGACGAGAGTGGCGCCGCTGCACAGATGGCCGGTCGAAAATGTCCATTAGGAAATCGTCCGGCGACAAATCGAGACCAAAAAGTTGGTCCCGAAGACGACGGGGACGTAATTCATCGAGTAATAAGAGCGCCATTGCAGATTAATCACTTGTAGAGTCGCTTGAGAATCGCTTGAATCGCTTGGTTCGCTTGCTTACAATGGAATGACGCCGAGCGCTGCTGCCGTCATCTTTATATGGGTCGGAAATTCATTCGAGAAAATACAAGAATGTTCTTGATAAAAGTGACACCTAGCGGGAAATAGCGGAACTATTGTGACCGCTCAGGAAAAGTCGAGAGTATACCAACCTATAGTAACTACATGCCGCAGCTATCTGCTGGTAGATGGCGCTAAAAATCAAACATACAGAAAAAACTCATGGCATTTAATAACTTATCTATTTGGCTTTTTGTTTTCCAAATTATGTTAATTACCTAGTTTGATAATATTTCTATACGACTTGGTAGGCTATGAAACCAAAAAACTGCACATACATCTTATGTATTTTAATAAAGTTCTACTATTCCCCAATAGATGTCACTGTACAGCACGACCCTGTTTTATGTATGAACTATGAAGGGCAATGAGATATTTCGCGAATATTCCCACGGTATCTAGGTTGAAGGGTTGGGGACGTTTGTGCCGCACTATGGTAGAAAAATCGAGAAGGATTCCTGTTATTATTCTTTAAAAAACATAACATTATACGCACGTGTTCGTGTTTGAATGTCACGTGTAGCACGAGGTCTAAAAAAAGTGAAACAAAAGACAGCCGGCCGGCGAAATTACGGATTTGGTTCGAGGTGCGAAATCTCTACCAGTCAACCATTGTTCCTAGTTGTAGTTGGTCACGTTGATAAATGATAAGAGTGTCCTTGGTTTTTCTGTTCGCACTTGACCGTTACATTAACCCCAGTTGCTAGGCAAGCAAGGCCCTGTAATTTCCGTATGGGCATAGGCAAATTTAATATCGCTATCGTGTAATATGATATGACTAATATGACACAAATATACCTAGGTACCTACTTAGGTAGGTAGGTGTTAGACCAAGAAGTCAGCAACGATTTTGATAGCACACGTAGTACAATGCAAGTACTTAGGTATTATTTTAAACGTCAAACTTCTATGAAATTATGACGTACTTAAAAAATAATAACACTTGCACTGCGTGTGCTATCAAAATCGTTGCAGAGTTGCAGAACTTGCAGACTCCTCTTGGTCTAACGGACTTTGAGGGATAACGTGAGGAAGAAGAAGAAGAATGGGTACGGTCATCTCTGAAAATATCGATACCTCCATTACTTACCTCCCAATTTTGTACTACTAATTCGTAAGAACTATTATAAATAATCTGTGCTACTAGTAAGTACACCTAGGCGACCTAGGTTAGGTGTCCTAGATAGTTGGATAAATGGCTCCAATGGGACTGTCATTTTAGTATCTGGGGTAGGTATAAAAACAAAAGTCTATTTTTATTTTATAATAGCATTTGCTAGAAATTTCCTGGATTCCGTCAAAACATACATATGTACCCATTATGTACCTTGTACCGGTACTTGCTAAAAATAAATCACAATCACAACATAAAAGAGTTCAATTCATGCCTTTTCTCTGGAGTCTAGATATTGTTTACTTGTACATTTGAGTAAGTTTTATTTAGGCTGTTTAGATTTTTTCAAAGTCGTTCCCAGCTAGAAAAAAAAAAACAAAATTTGGAAAATGCATTTAATCAATACGGTACGACATTTCAAAGAATGCACCAGAAGTTACTAACCCGGATGCCATTAGCGCCAACTGCGGCGAGAAGTCAAACTAAACGCCGGATATGGCTGAACATTCTAGACGATTGTTTTGTTACGGTAAAACTGCCAAATTTTGAATGGAACTTGATCTAATCTCTTTACAATTATTTTTATTTAATTATTTCTGATTTATTCGAATGGATTTTCAATATATTTTCGGTCATAAATCAAGAGATTTTATCATTTTTCCAGAAGAATCTGGAACATTCTAGAAAAGTTCGTATAAATGTTCGCGAGCGCTTTGTGCGCCATCTCTTGTTGAGTAGATGTACTGATGAAATAAGTTGTGGTACACTCAACCTTTTTTGCTATTTCTTAAACAGAAATGGTTATTGACCGAGCGAAAGCGAAGGTCTCTTTTTAAGGTTGGGCAAAAATTATTTCGTATGTCCGGATGTTCTTCTTTACATTTCTCAACCGATTCTCGTTAAAATTTTTTGAGCAGGTTCGATAATTACATAGATTTTTTTGTTGATTCTGTTTTTGAAAATCTTTAATACAATAGCTTGTTTGTAGATTTGTGCTTACTAAACTTATATCTCATATGGTAAAATGACAGTTTAATTGCTCCAACTTGTTCAATTGATCTGTCAATTCTGTCATTTTAATGCAAATTAGGTACAAAAACAGGATATGGGTTTATGGGTAAATTGGAAGTAAAGATAATTGGTAAACAATATACCTATTATATTATGTATTGTTTTTTGTTTTCAAGAGATTATTTAAAGCTTTTTTATTGTATTTTCTAGTTTTAAACCTACGTACTCTTGTTTAACATTGGTCTAGAGTTGCAGCACGTAATTTTTTGATTTATGCTTCGTACCTTCTACACTAATTATTAAAAAAAAATGGTTGTCTATAAAGTCGGTTTACGGACGATAATTTTGCGTGATAACGTCATAAGAAAACATTACCATTATATTACGTAACGTTACCATGGAGATTTGTCCACAACGTTACCATGGAGATCCGTCCACAACGTGACACTTTTTCGTGCATGCTACCGGTGTTCATCAATTTGTAAGACGTTATCACGTCAAAAATTGAATGTTTGCATAAACATAAACTCATACTAATCATAAAACCGGAAGCAATTTAAAACGTAATAGTTTTATATTTCATTTAACATAAATATAAAATTCTCAACATCTTAAAACTAATCAGTCATCACTCATCACCACGTGTGTGTACAATTGCATCATTTTTTATAATCGCGAACCAAAGGTTGCTGATCCCCAGAGAAATCTCTAGAATTTTCTACTCATACACAGATGGCTCTTGCGAGCGCTGTCTATATAAGCCGGTTGACGTTTGCCGCGCCGTCATTGAATCAAATACAAGCGAGACTGAAACTGCGAATCAACGCGCGATCTAACACGTGTTCTATTATAAGTGAAAACCGGGCGAATAAACGTTATTCTGCATAGAAAAGTTTCCCGAGTGTTGTATATTTTGAAGAATCTCTGTGAAAACTACGAAAATGCCTGAAGATATGCAGACATCGGGGGAGGTGGAGACCTTCGCCTTCCAGGCGGAGATCGCCCAGCTCATGTCACTCATCATCAACACATTCTACTCGAACAAAGAAATCTTCCTTCGTGAGTTAATTTCAAATTCCTCCGACGCCTTGGACAAGATCCGTTATGAGTCGCTCACCGACCCGTCGAAGCTAGACAGCGGCAAGGAGCTGTACATCAAGATCGTGCCCAACAAGAGCGAGGGCACGCTCACCCTCATCGACACCGGCATCGGTATGACAAAGGCCGATTTGGTGAACAACTTGGGTACCATTGCGAAGTCTGGAACAAAGGCTTTCATGGAAGCGCTGCAGGCCGGCGCCGACATCAGCATGATCGGTCAGTTCGGCGTGGGTTTCTACTCGTGCTACCTGGTGGCCGACCGCGTCACCGTACACTCCAAGCACAACGACGACGAGCAGTACGTCTGGGAGTCTGCCGCCGGGGGCTCGTTCACCGTCCGCCCCGACACCGGCGAGCCGCTCGGCCGCGGCACAAAGATCGTCCTCCACATCAAGGAAGACCTGTCGGAGTACTTGGAGGAGTCCAAGGTCAAGGAGATCGTCAAGAAGCACTCTCAGTTCATCGGCTACCCGATCAAGCTCGTGGTTGAGAAGGAACGCGAGAAGGAGCTCTCCGACGACGAGGCCGAGGAGGAGAAGAAAGACGAGACCGAGGACGACAAGCCCAAGATCGAGGACGTCGGGGAGGACGAGGAGGAAGATGGTAAGGACAAGAAGAAGAAAAAGAAGACCATCAAGGAGAAATACACCGAGGACGAGGAGCTGAACAAGACCAAGCCCATCTGGACCCGCAACGCCGACGACATCACCCAGGAGGAGTATGGTGACTTCTACAAATCGCTCACCAATGACTGGGAGGACCACCTCGCCGTCAAGCACTTCTCCGTGGAGGGCCAGCTCGAGTTCCGCGCCCTCCTGTTCATCCCCCGCAGAGCCCCCTTCGACCTGTTTGAGAACAAGAAGCGCAAGAACAACATCAAACTGTACGTCCGCCGAGTATTCATCATGGACAACTGTGAAGACCTCATACCTGAGTACCTGAACTTTGTTAAGGGTGTGGTTGACAGCGAAGACTTGCCCCTGAACATCTCTCGAGAGATGCTCCAGCAAAACAAGATCCTTAAAGTCATCAGGAAGAACTTGGTTAAGAAATGCTTGGAGCTCTTCGAGGAGCTGGCTGAGGACAAGGAGAACTACAAGAAGTATTACGAACAGTTCAGCAAGAACCTGAAGCTGGGTATCCACGAGGACACACAGAACCGCTCCAAGCTGGCTGACTTGCTGCGCTACCACACCTCTGCCTCCGGTGACGAGGCATGCTCCTTCAAGGAGTATGTCTCCCGCATGAAGGAGAACCAGAAACACATCTACTACATCACTGGCGAGAACCGCGACCAAGTAGCTAACTCTTCCTTTGTTGAGAGAGTCAAGAAGCGCGGCTATGAAGTAGTGTACATGACCGAGCCCATTGATGAGTATGTAGTCCAACAAATGAGGGAGTATGACGGCAAGTCCCTCGTCTCCGTCACCAAGGAAGGTTTGGAGCTGCCTGAGGATGAGGAGGAGAAGAAGAAGCGTGAGGAGGACAAAGTAAAGTTCGAGGGTCTCTGCAAGGTCATGAAGAACATCCTAGACAACAAGGTTGAGAAGGTTGTCATCTCAAACAGGCTGGTAGAGTCCCCGTGCTGCATCGTCACCGCTCAGTACGGCTGGTCGGCCAACATGGAGCGCATCATGAAAGCCCAAGCTCTCCGCGACACCTCCACCATGGGCTACATGGCCGCTAAGAAGCATCTAGAAATCAACCCCGACCATTCCATTGTGGAGACGCTCAGACAGAAGGCCGATGCTGACAAGAACGACAAGGCTGTGAAGGACTTGGTCATCCTGCTGTACGAGACTGCTCTGCTGTCGTCTGGCTTCGCTTTGGATGAGCCTCAGGTGCACGCCTCCCGCATCTACAGGATGATCAAGCTCGGTCTTGGCATTGATGAGGATGAGCCTATCCAAGTAGAAGAGGCCAGCGCCGGAGACGTTCCCCCGCTGGAGGGAGATGCTGATGACGCGTCCCGCATGGAGGAGGTCGATTAAACCACCCGCCTATAGTTCTTGGTTTAATTGATTTGTGCACCAGTGTACAGCCAAAGACTGATTTAGTTCAAACAATTCCAAACCATTAATAATGGTAACAACTATTTTGTTTTCACTGCTTTAAGTGCTCAGTTGTCTTCGAATAAAAGAAATTTTATAATTATTTCTGTCTTTTTATCAGATACATTATTTAAGCATTGTCTAACCCAAAAATAGCTAATATTCTTATCACAAAATACTCTAGACAAATAGTTACTAAAAATAAATATTGTTTTGTAATATGTAGCTATTTTTGGAAGAGACTTGCATACTAGCCAACAAGTAGATCAATCTAATCATATAGTCAACTAATTTGATTCCTAGACCACTAGAATGGAATCTTGTCGCTCTACTAGATACATGACATGACGTAGCATGAATGTATAAGCCCTGTAATATAGAAGATAAAATAATGATTAACATGGTCCTATAGTGGCCTTAGGAATCAAATTGGTCGACTGTACTGTCAGCAACTCTGCATCCTTCAGAGCCAGAATCGCTTATCCAATGTCTCCTTTTGTAGTCTCAAATAGATGCTGGTTTTACATCAAAGATATGCTTACATTTTTCGCCTTATTACCTAGACCAAGAAAAGTCAGCATCGATTTTGATAGCACACGCAGCGCAAGTGTTATTTTAAACGTCAAACTTCTATGAAATTATGAGTATTATGACGTATTTATAAATAACACTTGCACTGCGTATGCTATCAAAATCGTTACAGACGTAGACTTATCTTGGTCTAACTCTAGCTCAGCCCTACCAGAGACAATTGGCCGATACCATAGACGGACTGCAATTTGTATGGAAACAAATTGCTCATATCAAAAAGTTGAGTCATACCATACAACATAAAACTCATACAGGAAGCTGACTCACGAGACAACAAAGCTTTGTCAAATTCAACTAAACAAAGCTATACCTATTTCAAATGTGCTAAATCATTGAACCATCAGAAACGATAGTAACTTAAAATTATCTTTTCACGGCTGATTGAATTACTGAACTAATTTTAATGAAAAGTTGATTTTCTGATCTAAGCAAATAAATGTGTATTTCTTTGTCACAATGTATTTTACAAGAGTAAATTTTAAGAAAATACAGTAACAGAATAAAGGTTCCGTCACACAGGCGCGTTTTCCGGGCGGGGCGTGAGCGTTTTATATGTAAAAGCGGCGCGCCCCGCTCACGCGCCGCCCGCAAAACGCGCATGTGTGACGGAGCCTTTAGTGCTATTTAATCAAATGTACGCCCAAGTAGCACAGATAGCTCTATAACTACTCACTTTTAGTTCTATCTAACGCTCTGTGCGTATTAAGACACTTATAAGAGCACACTCGTGGTCCTACAGCTGTATAATAGATCTCAGTGATATTTATATAGCTTAGGGCTGATTAAAAGCTGCATTACGGCTCTGAAAACTACCATTAATACGCAAAGGGTGATATAAAGGTATATTTGCTACGACCCTATACAGCTTTAAGGGTTATCAAATGCTTTAACCGTTATAAGGTCTGTTTAGTGGATAAAATTACGCCATGTGCTGTATAAGGAGGTAATTGTGGACTTTTATTACGTTGACTTATTAACGGAGCACAAGTGAACTATTATGAAGCTAATAGATGTATAATGGAACACATGTGGCACATAATACAGCTTGTCGCTTAACATGTTTACCGCTAAGCAGCTTTTATTACACTGACTTTTAAGGGAGCACGAGTGAACTAATATGAAGCCAATAGACGTATAATGGAACACATGTGGCGCATAATACAGCTTATCGCTGAACGTGTTTACCGCTAAGCAGCTTTTATTACGCTGACTTTTTAAGGAAGCACGAATGAACTATTATGAAGCCAACAGACGTATAATGGAACACACGTGGCACATAATACAGCTTATCGCTGAACATGTTTATCGCTAAGCAGCTTTTATTACGCTGACTTTTATGGGTGCACGAATGAACTATTATGAAGCCAATAGACGTATAATGGAACACATGGGGCGCATAATACAGCTTATCGCTGAACATGTTTACCGCTAAAGCAGCTGTTATTTCGCTGACTTATTATAAGGGAGAACGAGTGAACTATTATGAAAGCAATAGACGTATAATCGAACACATGTGGCGCATAATACGGCTTAGCGCTGAACATGTTTACCGCTAAGCAGCCTATTATACTACCATTGGGACTGTCTGCATAGCGGCTGTTAAAACGTTCACAAGATGCCTTATAACTGTTTAGAGGTTCACTAGTGTATCGAAATAACGACTTGGACTTTATAGTGGTTCACTTAAGTATCTTTATCAGATATATAACAGTTGTATGCTCCATATAAGAATTTTAACGGTTCACGTTGCTTTTTAACATTGACCGCCATTTTATTGTATATAACCTACAAAATTGAAATCGCTTTTCCAACATTTAAGGCTAACAATAAGGTTTTGTGCCTGAGTTCTTAACCTAAATCATTAGATTAGTACTTCCTATAACGTATTATTAACTTTTTATCTCATAATTCTGTCCAAAGCACTGAAATAGTTTTTACACATAGCTTATTTATATCATTAATTTAAATAAATACTGATTATTTTCGCGGCGCACTGAAATTTTCTTAGATAATGTATATATATAATGTCAATAAACTTGCATTCCCAAACATCTTTCTCGAATTCATATATAAAAGATCATGTACAAACATTTAACTAAACACTTTAACAAAATGACTTATGGTGTCGTTGCGCTTAACGTTTTTGCTTCAATATGAATATGTTCACCTCTGCGTTCGTCGTCACTATACTAAATATAATAGCTGATTTTTAAGGCAGAGGTGTAAAAGTATGTTATTAATTATCTTTTATTCAGCCCAACGTCAATCTTTCCCGGTATTAGGGCGCACATGTGACATATTAGCTGAATAAAGGGTAACTGGTGGTCTCTTACCCAGTCAATATACACCTCTTATAACTCATGTTACCCCTTATAATTCCGTTAAAATGCTGCTACAACGCTCTTAAGTAGCTATGTGAACTTAAGGCTGCCTAATTTGTGCCCATTTAAGAGTTATAAAAGCTGAAAAGGCGCATATACAGCTCTTATGCAGCTTTTATATTCCAGCTTCAAGCGTATTCGTACTTCATTATGCGGCTGCTATACAGCTAATCTGTGCTACTTGGGCGTGACCTACATTCAGGCAGAGCAGAGCAGATCAATAGGGTAGCATCGAAGCTTCTAGAAAACTAGACTATGGTGCTGTTGTATGTTGTATCTATTTTTGGCTTATACATTCTACATATCTATTATATTGGAAAGGGATGGATATTATATTTAATAATATACATATGTAATTACCCGTACAAAGCTAATATTATTTCATTTGGTATAGTCTCCTGCTCGAAACTTTAATGCAAGTATTTATGTAGTTAGAAGCTTTTGCTCATCAAAAAGTGTCAGGCGCTAATGTGGACCAAAATCAAAATAATAAAATACATAAAATAGTTGCGCGACAATATCTAACATAAATTAATTATGGCTTGATATAGTTATTTGTTATTTATTACTTCATGAATTTACTGATTTCTGAATGATATTGCGCCGTGAACTATGTTACGATATATAAGTGTACCTACTTATTTATAAAATAGTTGACATAGAGACATATTATACTACTCTTTGCATAGAGAATTCTTGGCAGATGAAGGCGGTTCATTGCACCGTAGTTCGATGGTTTGGTTATTAATGTTAGATATCATTTTGATGTTACATCTAGGTAAGTTTGAATTGGCCTCACGGTTTTACTATCTTCAGCTTACAAACGTGCTTGGAAATGGACACTCTGAAACATGTCGCGCAAATGTATTAAAAATATAATACATACGTAAGTTAAACCATAAAATTACTTTAACGTTACCATGACTCACGACTGCTTAAATTATATAATTTTTGTTAAAGGACAGGTGTTAGAAAAATATATACGAGTATGGAGATAAGAATTTTGATTTTAATATTTATTTAAGTAAATTTTTAATACACGAATTTACACAAAATGAGAGAGTTTAATATATAAGTAATTAAGTTATTTGTTTTACAAGGGGGCAAAGTTGTTGTTTAACGTCTCGTGCTAATATTGATACGAGTACCCGAGCAAGCGAAAGATTCCAAAATTGAAAAGTGGAAACTTGAGCGTTGCGATGCAGTCCTTCATCAACGTGTGTCACTACGCCCCGCAATTAATCGATCCATCAAGGATACAGCCCCTTAACTACGTATTTTATTATCTACCCCTTATCGTTAGTGTTATCCACGTGATGTCTTATTACATTACGTATAACATATTCATATACGAGTATGTTACGTCTTTGCCGAGAACAGACGTATCATCTGACAAAATGTTTGGTGTTTCTAGGACAATTAATTGACTAACATTCAGATTTAATTTATAAATAAAATATGTTGATAGAAATAAATAATTGACAAAGATGTGAAGTCAAAATTGGAGAAAAAAGTAAAATTAAAAATAATGTCTGGATCCAAAGAAAGATTTTCTCCATTTGTTAAACAAGTAAGTACAGAGCTATTTGTTTTTTAAACTTTTTAAGTCGAATTGGACGTTTTAAAAGTTAAAACTGTGTTAATTTGTGTAGTTTTTGTAAATGATTTTTGTCAACAGTGTTTCGTGACGACAGGGGTATGCTGCAACGTCATCGGCATCGGGTGTACCCTGGGGTTCCCAGGGGTTCTCCTGCCGCGGCTGCACCAGCTAGGGTCTCCCATCAGACCTAGCAAGGAGATGGAGTCCTGGATTGGTAAGGACTTTATGTCCAAAGTGACAGTCGTTTATCAATAAATGCCAAGTTATAAAGTTTTTGCCAATAATTTCATTTTTGGTGCAAGCTTATCGCTGAGTCTACTTTTCTTTCCAGTGCAACTAATACTCATCGAGACAATTCTAACAACCCCAAGCACAAGTAGGTTGCATTGTTTTATCACAGAGTTCCTATTGGCCACCTCCTGGTCCTGTCTCCATCATCAGACCAGTTCGATCGTACCAGAATATTGCATTGTCATATCACACATCTTACATATGTATGCAAATTTTCAGCTTGATCGGAAACCGGGAAGTGGGATAAATTTAATTAACTTGCTAGATTTGATTACAGTCAGACAGACAACGCAATGGGTGAAGTGAAACTAAAAAAATATAGTAAGTAATTAAAGCTTGTAAAAATGTATCGCGATGTAAGATGCGAATCAATTCCAGCATCGGTGGCGGCGATTTCGATGTTCTTTGGCAACTTCATGACGCCACCGATCATGGGCCGGCTGGGCCGCAAGATGGCGCACTACGCCGTCACGGTGCCCGTGCTGGCAGGCTGGCTCGCCATGATCCTCGCCACCAGCTCTGAGGCAGGTACTTTCATTTCTTCCTTCCTTATTACCGTCCGAAGCGGATCTCGGCCCCCGACTCCAACCAAAGACCTCCTTCTCCAGTTAGGACTTCCAGTTATATAACGTACAGTCAACGGTAAAAATATGGGTGTAGACAACTTACTCAAAAATATGGCCCATAGTTCTTACTTCACTGACATAAGAGTTATGGGACATATTTTTGAGATGATTTGTACACCCATATTTTTACCGTTGACTGTACGTACGTAACGTACGTGGAGATATCTCCAGCGTTACTTGCTAGGTTGTCTAGACGGTCTTCGACCATTCGTACCACCAGAGAACGCCCTTCAGACTGCACAATCGTCACCCTTGGATATTTAAAGTCGACACCACCCATCAAACATCTGTCAAGAGCAAAATGGAACTGTGTAAACTGATAGCAAAATAGCAATCCTTAATTATTATGTCCAAACAGAAATGGTACTAAATATACATAGATAAATACTGACATATCTGTATACATTTTCAGGCGCTGCTAGCCGGGCGCATCCTGCACGGCATCGGCGTGGGCATGATGCTGCCGCTGCGCTCGGTGCTGCTGGGCGAATACAGGCCAAGCCACACCGGATGCGTATGCGTAGACGTGCACGTGCACGTACGCGTCCTGATGCGTTGTATAATACGAAAACTCATACAAGAGGACACACCGCTTGCGTGACGTGTGCGTGACGTGCGCGTACGCGTGACTTGCACGCAACGCAGCTCCGACGAGACAAACCGGCTGCGTGCTGCGTGCACGCGTCCACGCAGCGGAGCGGCAACGTCGCTTCGTTGCGTGCAGTGATGACGTTGTGTTTAACTGCGTTCCCTATGAGAGGGCGAACCGAGCAGGTTCGGACACGCACAGCTCGGTGCTGCATAGGTGCTGTGCGTGTACACGCGCAGCTCGCTTGTATTTATTTACAACTCGGCCGGTGCGCGTGCTGGTTTTTAATATGGATTCAGTGATAAAAGAACAACTAATTAAAATCGTTCGTCAATACGAATGTATATTTACAACATAGCACAAAGATTACAAAAAATACGTCTTATAAAAATTTAATTTCGCCTGTGGGAACAAATCGATGTTAGGTATTAACGATACTATTGGAAAACAAGGTTGTTGTATTGTGAACTATTGTGCGTCGGTGAATAATATTATGTACTCTCAATTATCTCGATTCAAATATGAGATTTTTTTTTCCTCTAATTGCAATGGCGGCATTAGGTGAGCTGCTTCCATTTGCCACGGGAGTTATAATAACATGATGTAGGTACTGTCGCAGGCGTATTTTATTTTACTGCACGCATGACTGAGCTGCAGCGTGCGCCTGCGTGGCGTGTGCAGCACACTGCGTGGCGTGCGTTGCGTGACGTGCGCGTCACCCGGTGTGACAGGGGTGCTGCGCACGTCACGCAGCGCACGCCACGCAGCGTGCTGCACACGCAGCCGGTGTGGCTCGGCCTTACACCAGCCCCCGCAACCGCGGTGGCTTCCTCACCACCATCGCCCTCGCCCAGGGTTTCGGCATCCTATTCGTCCACTTGGTCGGCACCTTCCTCTCCTTCCAACACACGGCTATCATCAGTCTATCCTTCTCTGTCATCAGTTTCCTCATGACTATCTACTCTCCGGAATCACCAAGCTGGCTTGCGACGAATGGACAATATGATAAATGCAGAGAAGTGTTCATATGGCTGAGGGGAGAAGAAGAAATTCCGGAGCTTGAGAAAATGATCGAAACTAGCAAGCATTTAGAACGAACGAACGAACTAATAAGCAAAGGACTTAAGGATATTGTAGCAATAGTGAAAAAGAAAGAATTTAACAAACCTGTTCTTCTCATGTTCGCTGTTTATATCATGTCGAACTTCTCAGGACCGATGCTCTTTGCTTCGTATTCAACTGTGATTTTGCATTTATTGATGGGCCCAGATATTGATGCTCATTTCTGGATGGTGGCGTTTGATATCCAGAGGTTAATCTTCAATATAGGCGCTGTTTATGTGATCAATAAGACTGGGAGAAGGACGATGATGTTCGCTACGGGAGCTCTCTGTGCTGGCAGTCATCTCGCTCAGGCCGGTTACGTTTTTGCTAAAGCCAACAACTACCTTCCATTTGACTCGCTGTGGATCCCTGGGATACTCGTGAGTCTTCAGGTTCTATCATTTGCTGTAGGCATGATTCCGCTGCCAAGCGTGATAGCAGGGGAAGTGTATCCGTTACAATACAGGAGTTTGGCAGGCAGCGTTAGTATAGTGGCATCAGCGGCATCGATATTGCTGGTTCTTAAGACGTTCCCTGGTCTGATATCTGGCATCGGCTTGCAAGGGGCTTATCTACTGTACACGGGGGTCATTGTAGCGGGGCTGGCTGTGGTCTTGTTCCTGCTGCCGGAGACTAGAGGCAGAACGCTACAGCAGATTGAGGAATGCTTCAGAGGAGAGCCTTTCGAGCCTGAACGTGAACGTGGCAAAGAATTAGACCCATTAAATATAACTGAAGAGGAAAAGATGCTTGCTTGAATCAGCACTAAGTGGAAAGACATAAAATATAAATGTAAGTCTTACTGACTGATAATTTTGACTTAAATAGAGCTGCCAGATCACCCGAGCTGAGCCGTTGAACAGCTACCAGGGACCCGGTTATAGAAATAAAGATAATTAATATGAAATATTAAAGTACCTTCTTAAGTAGGTAATGTTATTGTTGTGTAAGTTTTTTTAATTTACTTACCGCTTTTTTGTAACACGTTTTACTATCCAGTATCTTCTTGAATATGAAAAACTGTAGACCTACAAGCAAAATTTCAGTTTCATCAAAATTGCTAGTGTAAATACGACAGGGCCGCCCAGTGTTTTCCCAACCGCCGACTTCACAGACGAATAAGAGTCCGTCGAAGCTAGCTTTGCACGGGCTTGAACAGAACAAAGTCAGGGAGTGTCATTACAAACATCATATTTCCATAGAAAAATACATTAATGATGACATTTCCACGCTGTGTCATTGCAAATGTCATACAAAGTTAGGTCCGATAAATCGCTGGCCCCATATTACAGGGTTCTATGTTACATTTTCAAGATAGTTGAAATTCGACTTAATGTCACTATGACAATGTTCAAATTTCAGTTCGATAAAAGTGAAACATAGAACCCTGTAATATTGGGGCAGCGAAATGTGGTTGGTTGTTCAACCCTCGTGACACATACTAAACTTGATCGTCTCGTTGTACTACGCCATTCAGAGGCAATTTCACACGCTTCGGCACGCGGACAGGCATAATATTACCTCGAGGTCGTATAACAAAACTCTTTGACTATAGCTGGCCCTTATCTCTTTGCAATAAGGTTGAAAATTGCCAGTTAACTGTGTGGACGGTGGTGCGTGAACCCCATGGTCGATTGTCAGTCAAGTTCTCTATGAGTACAAACAGCTACACTCCTAACTGTACATCGGTGGACCTTATAACAAAAGGCATAAGGTCCACCGATGTACAGTTAACAGTGTGTGCGATGGTATGTACCAGCATAACGTGACTTTAAGAGCAGTAATAACTTACTTAATAATACTTTTTTATGATGATGCTCTCCTGACCGATTTCGGCCCCAGCGACTGTGTGCTCTGGACTAGGCAATTTTATCTCGTGTTATTAGAGTGTAGCTGATCCACTCTCTGATGCGCTCTTAGGTGGCTCACGTACCCTATCTTCTTGCTAAATACTCGAGCGCATTTTGGGCACGTCAGCACCTACATAGTTGTAGGAAATTGAGGTTGGCGGCCGAGCCTTAAGCTCATCACGTTTTTTGTCGAACTCACTGCGGCGTTCCGTCTCAAAAATGCTAACTCTATCATTAATGAGGCGCTATCTAGCTAAATCTATCATGTCGGTGGGTGGCAAACAAGCATACGGCCCGATGGTAAGCGTTCAACGTAGCCTATGGACGCCTGCAACTCTATATCTCATACTTTGTACACACACACATACACACACCGTTACTCGACACATACTATTTATGTATATTCTATTTTTAACAAATATTTATATTATCCACAATTACAAATATACAAATACATATAAATACATATATATATATATATATATATATATCGATGTATATATATATATATATACATATTTCATACATACATCGACTAGCGCTGCACTGGTCGTTCATAACTGTAGGTTTATTTAAGGTTCTGACGGAAGATCAGCGCTGCGGTCTCCGCAGTATTTTATGCTGAGTCAGCGCCTATTTCTTTACCACAACACATGACCCTCTACTTATGTAAAATATGTCAAATATGTAAATTGCTATTATTGCTATTAGTGTAAAATTGTATGTTGCCTTTTAATTTTTTTTGTCTCTTGTTAACTTTCCTTTTGTCTCTTGTTATTATTTATTGTGTCACAAAGCATGTAAGTTGTGGTTGAATAAAGATTTTATCTATCTATCTATCTATCTATAGGTGTGTTACATACGCCGACCCTTTAAAAACCTGTAGGTACACTCTTTTTTGAAGAAGCCAATATTGTAGCCCCTCGAGAAAACCTCGGCAAGGAGCTCATTCCACAGTCAGAGAGCGTCCGCTGGAGGAAATTCCTTTTAGAGCCCGCGCAGACAGACAGCGGTCTGGAGTTCCAAGTTCTGCGTTCAGAGTTCTGCGTTTTGACCGCCGAGAGTTCCAACGCACACAGGAGGCGTTCCAATTCTTGCGTTCCATTTCTCTCTTATATTCGGCTACGACTCGGCAAGTGATTATGATAGCTCTACTGACTTATTATGATAGACCTTCCAACTTCCAGCTAAACATGTTATCCGCTTTGTTACCGCTGTCGTCATCGGCTGACATTATAATCACAACGGCTTATTCATCTTTTTTCTCGGGATCTCACTTTGTTACCGCTTTTTTATACCCAGCTGCAAAAGTGCACGGCCACTGGTCAATGGCAAGTGATTATGCAGCTCGAGGCGATGAATTAAACTTAGAAATTCGTTGAAGCGTTGAAATCACTTAAGTACTTATATAAAGTATAGTCTCTTCTCTTTCCGAACAGACTCTAAATTGTGACGTTCCACGGGAAAAGGTACCTTATGAGGGTTTCTAGTTTCGGAGATATGAAATGTTTTGTAAAGAGGTGAAAAATGCTCAATTTTTTTTTATTGTGTGATCTGAAACCTTAATGCGTAACGTTTGTTTACCTGTTTTTATTTTTGTTATAAGTTAGTTATAAACCTAGTAATGTCGTCTCAGAGTTTAGTAGAAAAGGTACCTTATGGAAAAAAGATTGAAAATTCCCAAAAAAACTAGTCAATACGGGAAAAGAAGTTTGGTAGATTGGTAACTGTATTAGCATTCTGCAAAACTAATTTGATAATTTCAGTTCTGGTTGGGGCGCCTCGCAAATATTATAACCGTACATAGACCGACATCACAAATCCAAGTAGATTGCTATTATGGGTCAAACAGATCACTGTGTTATGTCTTTCCTGTAGACATACACAAGAGTTAAGGGCTATAAAGGTTAATTTTCTTATTTAACCCTTATCCACGTGAAAAGGTCCTCCTTTTATTTAAAGAACTATGATAAAATCATTACTTACATGCCCACAAGCTGTTAACTATTGCCCACAGGAGAGAAAACTAGTGTGTTATCGCGAACAGCACATTTTTCTCTCCTGTGGGCAATAGTTAACAGCTTGTGGGCATGTAAGCAATGATTTTATCATAGTTCTCTAAATAAAAGGAGGACCTTTTCACGTGGATAAGGGTTAAATAAGAAAATTAACCTATATAGCCCTTAACTCTTGTGTATGTCTACAGGAAAGACATAACACAGTGATCTGTTTGACCCTATACCAAAGTTACTCTCGTCAAGTCTTTCTTAACTAGAATAATCTTCATTTGGTTTGGTCGCATCCAGTAAATCAGCCATTGGTTTGCTGAAAAATGCCAATACCCGACGCATTACCTTATGGAATATCTGAGGTCATTGAACCTCAATGCCGCTTATCTTCAATAGCAACCGAAATATATTATTGATAAGAAATAGACGATTTATACCATCTTAACTCCAAAATATTATTAGTTTATCCTAACTGTTCCATCATCATCATGCCTCATCATGTAACTTGACCACAAGGTACCTTTTCATTACATACAAATTATTGGTCTTTTTTAAGATTATTATGACGAAGAACTAATTAAATTTGGGGCAGTTTAATGTAAATTAATATTTTCTATTCATAAAAGATAAACTGTAATATGATTGATATTTTGTAGTGATGTATTATTAGATTTATTTTCATAAGGTACCTTTTCGTAAATGTATGGAGCAAATACTGTTATTGTTATGTAAGTTTAAAGTGGCATAAGGGGTTAAATATAGTATTTAGTTGGGGATTTAGGATTTATTTCATTTGAATGACAGAATTTCTTTCATATGTGCTCAGAAAAATTGATTGTGTGTCACATTAAAAGTAAAAATATTCAATTTTGTGATTTTATATGAAAAAGTCAGAAAATACATTTTCACCTCTAAATCGGTATTGTTTTTTGCTTAAACTGTCTGTCAGTGTCGTTTTCTAATAGATAAAATTTAAATCTTGAGAGCTCATTGCAATCAATCGTAAAAATGAAATAAAACTTTATTTTCAAGAGATTGGTTAGTATACACATAAATCAGTCGATATCAAAAGTTTCTATTTGCATTACAGAACAAGTCGCAATATTTTTTTAATCTCAGATATATAAGGTATTATTATTTGTAGTCAACTATGTAACTTACTTCAGGAACATAGTTTTTTAGGCGGCTAAACTTAAAACTTCTCTATCGTAAAGTTGCTCATTTCACAACATTATTTTCAAAAAATCATATCTCTGTAACTACGCAACCTAGCAGGTTGATCGTTTGTGTTATCGATAGCTTATTTATTGTAGATTACTGGGGTATGCATAACTCCATACCCGCCATAAGGTACCTTTGACCGTGGGACGTCACAATTAATGTTGTATTAATCAGAAACGTCTGCAAACTATACCTAACCGCATTCTTCTTCTTTGTCGCCACACTCTTGTCAGAGTGGTCGTGGTCGTCATATCAGGGCCGGTGGCAAGCTTCACAATCCGTCGCCGTTCTTCCCGTACTGTAGCCCTTCTTGTAAATTCATGGAGTGGTTCATTGAATGCATTTTTGACTAGGTCTGACCAACGCATTGATGACCTACCGCGCCTTGTGCCTTCGACTTTTCGATACCTACCATAATGCTTATAAATAAAGGAAAAGTGGGAAAACTCGCTGTCTCGGCCGAGACTCGATCTCGCAACTCCGGGATCCGGGATGCCAGCCCGCCGCTCTAAGCTAGCGAGACTTACCCACCCGTTGTGGTATCGTTTGAGGCAATGTGTAGTGGGGCAGACTGTAAGTCGTATCGTATGTTGGTTCGTTGGCAGTATTACCCTTGAGCAGGCATGGAGTATATTTCGTTTTATTCGTATGTTCGCTCGTTGGAAATATTGCCTATTGAGCGAACACAAATAGCAACAAAACAGTGTTATCGTGGGAACGGCGCTTGCGCAGAAGGGGCATTCATGCTCAAACGGCCGTCACCTATTCATCCCACTAACATTACTTGCATCTTTTATACAACCATTGCAGCAGTTGTCCGTGAGATAGTACCTACCTAATGTAATTTGAGCTTATAATTACAGTCATCAAAAGTAGTTGATCAGACAACGCGTCAAAAGTAGGTATCTACCATTCTCATACTTACATAATGTCCATTCAATTCCTTTTTAACCGACTTCAATTTCATAGAAGGAGGAGGTTCTGTATTCGGTTGTGGCTATTTTTTTTTTTTTTTTTTTCTATGTACGTTCACCGATTACTCCGACATCCGTAGTCCAATTTGAGTAATTCTTTTTTTGTTTGAAAGAAGCTACCTCCGAGTTGGTCCCATTTTAATTTGGTTCTGTTCTGATGATGGGATCCATGAGGAATTGAGGGAACTCCTCAATTTTTAAAGGCACATGCATGGTGTTTTGGGCGTTTTCTTAAGCAACTCGAGCATTTTCTCCCGAAAACCACCAATTTGATGAAGTATACCTGATGATGATGATTACTTTGATGATAATGATGATGATTTCTTTAAATGTAAGTATGTTCAGCGATTACTCCGGCACCTGTGATCCGATTTGAGTAATTCTTTTTTTGTTTGGAAGAAGTTACCTCCAAGGTGTTTCCGTATTACTTTTGGTTCTGGTCTGATGATGGAATCCATGAGGAATTGAGGGAACTCCTCAATTTTTAAAGGCACGTGTTAAGTGATTTCGGGGTTTTCTAAAGTAACTCGAGCATTTGCTTCCGAAAACCACCAATTTGATGTACTGCAACTGTAGCCTTACCACGAGTTTGACATTGACACATTCGCTAACGTCTTATGCATCTAAATGTAACTTTTTATGCATCTCGCTCACACTAAGGTTAGTACGAGCGAGATGCATAGGAAGCAAGTTACAAACATGCTAGCGAATATATCAATGTCAAACTCATGGTAAGCTGGTAAGGCTACTGATCGGGGGTTAGGAGTTAAGGGGTCAGGGATTAAGGGGTCGGGGAATGGCGGTTGAAGGGTTGCTGGTTCAGGATCGAGGGGTTCCTGGATCAGGGGTTGATGTGCTGTGAGGTTGAGTGATCGGGGGGCTGAGGGATTGGGTCAGTGGCGGGGCGGGCGGATGGATTTAGTTGACAGGAATTATAATTTCCTAGACGGACTCGAGAAAATTTCTGGTTCAGGGTCGAGGGGTTCCTGGATCAGGGGTTGATGCGCTGTGAGGTTGAGTGATCGGGGCGTTGAGGGATTGGGTCAGTGGTGGGGCGGAGGATGGATTTAGTGTAGTAGTGACAGGAATTATAATTTCCCAGACGGACTCGAGAAAATTCCAGATTACATATTTATTAAAGAAATAGGTACACGAATTTAGTGTTAAACATGATCTTGTTTTTCATTCATGCGTCGCGCTCTTAACAATGCGTTAAAACTAAAAATGGAAAAATAAAAACTTTTTACAAAAAAAGCAAACCGACTTCAAAAAGGATGAAATAAAATATTATCCTTTTTGAAGTCTATGCGTTACCAACTGATATGTTTGAAGTCGGTGCCAAGCCAAGTAGTAACAATACCAGTCAAAAATAATCAGCTTTATGGCTATAAATCCCATTAGAACTGTACTAATAACTATTACAAATGTGTAAGTAATTCTGTCTGCCTCTTTGTCGCCTTTTCATGGCTAAACAACTGAACCGCTTTAGGTGAAATTTGGCAAGAAGGTAAATTTCTTGAATTGTTTTATATTTTGAAATGTAGTCCTCTGGATAAGGGACGGGAAATTACTCAGTCCCAATCTCACACTTGCGTGCTATAGACTGTTCGAGCAATAGTAAGAAATGCTCTTTAAAAAATACGACGGAAAAAAAATGCATTGGATTTCCACTAATGTGCCGACAAACATGGTACAGACTGCGCCAAGAAGGTTTGATCGTGTGTTCTGAGGTGTGTTCTTAGATACAATCGGCGTCAAAGATATGTTTACACTTTTGCACCTTACACCTTTGTTATAAGGCGAAAAGTGTAAACATATTTTTAACGTCGACTGTACCTACAGAAAGTATGTTCATTGTCGTCGTGTAAGGCAATCCAACGTAGGTACATCCTTATCGAATCGCACCAAAATCATGGTATGCTTCAAAATTTGGCTTGGCACCGACTTCAAACATATCAGTTGGTAACGCATAGACTTCAAAAAGGATAATATTTTATTTCATCCTTTTTGAAGTCGGTTTGCTTTTTTTGTAAAAAGTTTTTATTGTGTAATGTGTTTAGGTATGTTTATCCTATAAAATTTGTATGTATTTATATCCTTTATCTTCTGGTACCTTGTTGTACATTTTGCTGCATTTGTCACCTTCTTTTCACTCTTTCCTCTCATCTACTCAAAGGTTATCTGGAAAAGAGCCCTCAAAGGGATAAGTTCGCCTTTGTACTTCTTACTAATTTTATGTTATTTTTAATGTCTTTTTGTACAATAATACTACTACTACTATTAAGGGCTATAATTGCTATAAGCTCCATACTTGACGTAGGTAGCCCTTGGCAAGAAAACCTAGCGCGGTCCGACTCTATGTAATAATAATAAGCTCGTCAATAATGATGTTTAAAAATTAGAATTGTTGCAGTATCGGACTACAGTTATCTACTTCAGTTGACAGTAATAGACCTATTCGCTCCGTGCATGACTGTGGCGCCACTGGCGCCGCCCTAGTGGGTTATTTGACTGTTGGTAGCTGCCAAATAGTATGAAGAATTGAAGATGTCGCCCATATTCGTGTCGTTCATATTTTCGTCACGACGTGCGTTGGCGTCGCTTGTACGTATTTCCGTCACCTCCAGCTTCGGACATAGTTCTCTAGTATAGTGGAGCTGACTGTGGGACTAATAGGGTTTGCACGACGGATCTGAAATGTATGGGAAGATCTGCGGTTCCGGATCCGATCCTGATAATTTCATAAGTACATTTCGGATCATTGAAAACCCTATGTGGAACGCATGCGGCGCACGCGCCGCGCTCAGTATGCGCAGGGGCGCCCGCACTCTCGCCGACACGGATCTAAAAACAACCGGAATATTTCACTCGGTATGTTCTCCCTAGAACTTCGATTAGTTGATATCGCCTTTAAAAAAAAATTAAAAAACCGGACAAGTGCGAGTCGGAGTCGCCCACCGAGCTAGGGTTCCGTACTTTTTAGTATTTGTTGTTACCGTAAAATGGGGTGAGTAGGGTTCGCGGGGAGAGTTGGGTTATGAATGGGGAGAGAAGGATTGAAAGGGGGGTGAGATGGGTTTTTAAGGCTACTGCTACAAAAATAATGTATTCCAATTTAAAATGGAGCTATAGTAATACTCATAATAAAAAAAAATCGATCCAACAATCTTCCAAAATCACCTTTGTATGAAAACCCAACTCACCCCAAATACGAGGGACTACGGGGCGAGGTGGGAGTTCCTGTTTATCGTCAAAGTTATGAAATGGAACTACCCAAAATAAAATAAAAACTAAAATACAAAAGTCCGGAACACTTATTATATACACCATTCAGTTTGCATATGTAAAAATAAAATGCCATTTTACGGTACCTATAGCGGCAACATACATCATCTGTGAAAATTTCATTTCAACCGTCTTAGCTATCACGGTTCATTGAGATTTGAGATACAGCCTGGTGACAGACAGAAGACAGACGGACAGTGGAGTCTTAGTAATAGCTGGTAATAGGGTCCCGATTTAACCCTTTGGGTACGGAACTCTAAAAAGAATATTGTTTTTGATATTCTAAAAACTTTTAGTGCTTATTCTTGTATATTGTATTATTGCTCTATCATTGTTACGATAGCATGGTTGAATGATAATGATAGTTAACTACGATTGAGGACAAAGATAACTGCCTATCTACAGGATCCAGTCGCTTCGGTTTGTAAGTTTGTATGCGAATGCGACTTTTATTTTAATCTTTATTGCACAAAAGAAAACACATTTTTCAAAAGGCGGACTCAATGCTATGTAACTATGTGTACTCTTTACTCTTTCCCACAGACAAAACATCCTCCAGACTTAGCATAGTCGCGCTACCCCCTCTGCCACGCATACGGTAATTTTACTCCATGTTCGAGTCGAAAGTGTCTTTGTGTGACGTCCATGAACTCGTTCGTCGTTTGAACGGACTAATCACGGCACGGGATCTCGCTCACCTCGTCCCGCGCACCCCCGCATTTTTGGCATCATCGGTTGCATGAAATAATTGCTCTAAACTCGGTCTAGAGGATTCCTAGTTTCTAGCTCTTTCCATACAAACTAAGCATCTCCCTACTAGTCCCCACTTTACCCACTATCTAGGCACCGAAACTTGTGATTTCACACAAAATCTTTGCAAAGGGCTCCATAGACTTTGCATAGCATGCAAATTTCGATATGATATAAGCTACGGTGAAACAAATTTGCCGCAAACGATAAAATGCCGCAATGCGTCGAAATTCGCATGCGACATTTTCATGTTATACCTATCGTGTAATTTGGCAATTTTATTATATACTGGGGGCCTAGCCTCTCTTTCTATCGCACTAATAATGAGTAGAGTAAGAGTGATAGAGAAACAAAAGCCTTTCGTTTCATTTTCTGCAAACGGTGTTGTCATCTTGGTTAAGCCCCCGATAGTGGAGCATGCTAATACAAGCCACCATTGGCAAAACCGTGTACATTAAATTATATTAGAAAAAACCTTGTAAACGAGTTGAACGAGTGGAAATCTGTTTTGAGTAGACAGCCTACTATAGGTATACGTGACACACGTGCACTTTAGCGATGTGACGTGCGTTCGCGGAACGATCGGAATGTCCACAGAAGTAGGTATGCCTACACTGATATGCCGTGATATTCTGAATTTTTATTAGGATGAGAAAGAATATTGCAGACATTAGGTTCTAAATGGAGCACCTTTCTTTGTGGTAAGTAAAATAGGTACTTACTATCATATCTATACACTTAATATCATAGATGTATCACTACACTTGTTGTCTGTGTATCATCTCCCCGCTGTGAAATATTAGGTAGGTAGGTACCTGCCAATATTATCTACAGCACAGCTAAAACCTACCACCATAGTATTGACTCAGCAGGGCGCGCCTAACCCCCCTCCCCCCTACCATAACCACTCCCCTCCCCCGTCAGCCGCGTGTCAAGGTCGCCGCGCCCGCGCAGCCTCCGCGCTGACGCGACGCTTCATCTCATCTCTGTCTAATGTTAGCTTATAATATATCATGCAGGTAAAGATTACTCATCACTATTAATCAATACTTAGGATATTGTTTTAGGGTTATGTGATTATCCTGTCACATTGCTATGGCCTTAACTTGGACCACACACAAAAATCTTTAATTATCTACCGCAATCAATAAAATAATTAGAAAATACAAAATTATTAAAAAAAAGCACTTAATATATTATTTAATAGACACTTTCTACACGCTGCTGGAGTTTTTTGATGAGGTATTCATTATTTTCCCGACAATAATACTTACATTCTGTGCTGCCAAAATCATGAGCTTGTGCTTCTAACCTGGCAAAGTGTATGCCTATATAAAATTCCTACGAAAATATGACGTTTATAGTGCCACTCCACACTTTCTCACGTCAAAGGCGGTGCACAGTGAGTCGTATCGTATGCATCCCTGGTTCAAGTTCGCGATCCCGTTGATGTCTTGTGTTCCAGAAAATGGACTTCCGATTGAGTCTAAGATTTACTATTCAAAATAGACTCACAGTTAGGTTTAGGTTGTTTATTTTACTGGCCACATTAGTATATTGTTCGTAATGATGTATTGCGAAACATAGGTATTGTTAAATAGGTATATCTATAAGGAAAAGTCCATTTATGCGTCGATTGTGTAGGCTTAATTCACGAAGCGTACAGTCAAGTGTAAAAATATGGGTGCATACCTGCAACTTACTCAAAAATATGACCCATAAGTCCTTAATTCGCTAACATGAGAGCTATGGGACATATTTGTGAGTATTAAGAGTATAATTTCCAGTTGTTTTGTGTGGATGAGAAGATAAATGAAGGGCCGATTGGCTTGCTATTGTCACTATTGTCACTCGACTCACTCGACGGAAAACTGCAAGGACGAACGACTATAGTCATTATTGTACTCAATTGTATTGACTATCGGTCACTTTGCTTTATACTAAGTTTTTCTATACCAGGTACTAAAATTACAGTCCGCGCGGGGCGGGGTGACGGGTGACCCAAGAAGACGGTCGACAAATATTTTTTTACAAAGATTTTTCTTACTTACACGTCTTTTATAAAATGTATAAGTAGTTAATTATCAACAATATGTCGCTGTACAAAAGAAATGTCAACGTATTTTTGAGTCAGCCTGTAAAATGACAGATTGGTTAGACAAATAGAGCAATCAATAAATAGGTAACTGTCATTTTAGTATGTGGGATATAAAATCAATGTTTAGACGGTATACATACATCTAGGAAAAAGTCAAAAGGGATATTTGGTAGGTACCTATCTACACTACACACTAAGTCTTAAAACTGACAAATAAAAATGTAATGCTATTCTTAAGAATCACACAAATTTGCATTAACACATTAGCACTATCCAAGAAGTCTTATTTACCTTTAAACAAAAAAAATATTCCGAAATATTTTAAGTATGTCTAAAGTTTATCGGTTTAGGTCTAGGTGCTTGAATTTTATAATTTAATTCAAAGGGGCGTATTCAGAAACTTTGAATATTATAAAAAAAAATCAACATGTCATGTTGCGCCAGCACTTCAGTATTACAAGCGCGATCAATTGATATTGAAATTAAATTCTTATCAGAGGGTAACATGCCTGACATCACCCATTCGTTACGTTACGACCAGAGTTTTTGAAGTTTTTTTGGTGGGTGGATATTAGATTTAGGGAGGCGGGCGATGTCACGGCATTTTACCTGTTTGTGACGAACAGGCCCCTCGGAGGCTCGGGTCAAATAGGATCTCTTTGCGCAACATAGCGTGCAATCAGTGACCGCCCATTATCTACCTGTTTGATTAATTCACGTTATCGCAACATTCCGACTATTCCAACACCGATACCGACAACAGACGAATCCGGCGCTTTCACTTTACCCAATATAAAAAACCTCCACATACTTCACAACTGTTATATTTATTCAACAATAAATTGCACTTAAATAAATTATATTAACTACACATTTAGGTAATCAAGTCAAAATCCAATCAATGCACCGCATCATATAAAAATAAGTGCAACAAAATGTTGCACCGGCACTTTACAGGAATTATACTAGAGGCTATGTATGTACATGCAACCTTATCATGACCATGGCAATTTGTGGGGGCGAGCTGGCAACGTCGCGCGGCGATGACACCATTATGCGCTCACAGCTTTTTCACGAGGTCGAATTTGTCCTTTAAATCCATTGGCACTTTTTTAGGGTCGAACTTTTTTTTGTTGGCGAGGTGGGCGCGCATCTCCGCGGCTGTCATGTGCAGGTTCAGGGGCACGGGTGCGCTGTCCGCCGGGGTGGGGGAGGGGGTCGTGGCCGCGGGGGCGGTCGGGGGCGCGTCCAGGTCTGGAAGCGAGTCCCCTGGAGCCGGCGCGGCCACGAGGAGCACGGCGTCGTCGGGGCGCTCCTTAATGCGCTGGACGACCTGCTTGTGGCTCTCGCCGGCGATGCTGTTTCCATTAACTTCAAGGATCCTGTCGCCGCGCTTCAGGCCCGCCGTCTCCGCCGGCGATCCTTCGTCGACCTTGCCGATGTACTGGCCGGGTTTTCCTTTTTCTGCGTGCAGGTTGAATCCGTAGCCGTCGAAGTCGGGGACTTTCCGCACGTGGCAGAGCCGGGGCTCCGGCTGTGCCGAGCCGTTGGCGGCCATGTTCGCGTGCAGGCTGGCGCGCGCGCTGGGGGCGACTGGCGGGCGCGGGGCTCCGGCGCGCGGGCCGCGGGCCGCGCGGGCGCGGCTCAGTCCAGTCCCCGCGTCGTCGCACGCAGCCCGCGAGTGTATATTTGACAGTGACAGTGATTCGTGGCAAGCCTTTTGGAAACTACATCTTACCAACCATGTAAGTGGCTTACCTATGTGTTTTTCTGGCTTCGATCTCTAGTTTGTTCGAAGCGGAGAAGTGGCCGGTTGCCTGCATACCTGAGATGCGGGGGTCGTTGCCCCGGGTCGCAGGTAGTGTAATGAATGGAACGTTACACTTCGCACGGCTGTAGGATGCGACCTGCACACCTGACCCCCGGGTGTCAACATGTCTAATAAGAGTAATAAGAAAACCTAGGTACATAATGCAGAAGTGTCCTTTATTATATTGTGATAAGGTTTGCATGGCCAGGTAACAGGTTAACTGTGAATACGTGAGGTGTGACGATAAGAATCCAACACAAATGAGACTATAAGCCAACTTTAAACAAGCCATCACCTGAAACAAACCAGCAGTACATGTGTGATCTTCATTCTTTATTGTTACGGTTCGCTAACTCGAGACACAGAACATGATGTTTTCAGGCAAGAGATACCAAAAATAACTCCTCATTGCACAGTGTATGTCTACTCTACTCTACCCGACCAATAGAATATTTGGAATGAAAACAACAGTTGAGTCAGTGGTTACATTCCACAGTACCACAGTACATCGGGAGCCCGGAAGCCTTGTTCCATCCACGGTGATAGATCATAGCCCTTATTGCTACGAGATTAAGGTTTACGAACGGTCAATGTTGTCAGTTCATCAGCATGCGCGGCGCGGCGCGGGCGCACGCCTCCCCCCCACTTCCACATGGGAAAACATTACCTGTGCTGTGAACTGTGGTTAGCAACTTATAAAAAATGTGTGATCTGCTAGAAATAATTGGGCAAAGAATCTTAAAGAAGTAACTGGATATTAGGCTGGCCTTAATAATCATTGGCCCTCACTTTGAAATATACCAGCATCAAATTAATATTATGGGACGCACAATTTAGCGCAGTAACTATAGATAGTAACTAGTCTGTAAGCTGCATAAGGCGTGTGTTGCAGGTACCTACTAAATACACATGACATACCATTTTGATATGTTATAGATACATATACATACCATCCACATCCACACATATCTGTCAATCAATAGAGGTCAGCAACTCAGCAAGGTGGACCGGAAGCTTACGACTTGCGGTTGACAGTTATCCACTGTTGACTTACCGTTTGTCTGCTTAGCTGTTTTACATCCCAGATACAAAAAGGTCAGTTTTCTGACCAATATGTTACCCTATTTTCTGGTTCTGGTGCAGAGGGTTTGAGCAGGGTAAGTCAGAAAGATGTCTGTTAACAATGCAACATAGGAGAGGCAAGATCTAGGGCACCTGATACAAGAGATACGACACGACGGCTACAGCGGGCGAGGTGTTCAAAATTACCTTGACACGCTCTTATTCTCTTAACAATAAAGTCTCGTCAAGATCATTTTGAACCCCTCGCCCGCTTAGCAACTATTGCAGTGCTGCTGATTGTACTTACGGGCAAAACGTGAAGCCAACACGTCCGAGAAGTGCAAAAACTTCTGTCACAAGTCAAGAGACTGGAGAAGAAAGATTATTCCACCGATAAGAGCAGAGTACTGATGACGATGACAACATCAAATGTTGAAAAGCCACCAGTCAATCAATTACTTAGCGTGACCAGTCTTGGTCACTACCAATACCGGAAGATGACAGGAAGCTTACGAGTAGCGGTCGACAGTTAGCTTGTGGCTCACAATTGCTAATGTAAGTTAGTGAGGAACCCGCTAATTCAAGAAGTAAGGCAATAGAAAATACTTGAGTTGCTGGCCAATTTTACAACTGTCCACCCCTTTGTCCCCCGGAATAAATATAACAAAAAGTCCCACCTGCTATAAGACTTGTTATTTAGTCGGCGTTCGATCACAACAACAATGTCGGTGCGCTCATCGCCATATTGTTTATACCGTATGTGTAATATGAAAAACATGGGGCCGATTTTTGAATTTCGATCGTTTGATTTCGTCACTCGCATATCGGTGGAAAGCGGTGAAATGCTATTGTTTTTAATACGAGCGATAGAAATTGGGAATCTAGTGGTATTGACTACTCGTTTTTTTTTTTCGTTATTCTATTAGTAGAATCTAAATCCCTAGTAGTGGAGATATTATTGAACAAAATATACAAAATCGAGCGTTCGAAATTCTGGGGTCAACTGGAAAGACCCAGTCCAGGCCAAGTTCCAGTCGTTACCTCTTGGGAAAAATGATATCTTACTTTGTCCTAATTGCTTTGTTTACCAGCTTACCTATCATTCAGGCCAAGCATAATCGCAGTTTCTAAATATCAAGGCACTTCTTCCTCTTACTCTATACATGAAAGGTTCATATAACTATAGCTTCACACACATACACATACGTAAGCAAAATAATTGGAAGAATTTCTCTTATGTTACACATAACTTCTCTTTTCGGTGCCCACAATTGATTTTAATCTCTGTGATTCAGAAATTATGTTAGTCATTAACAACTATATAGACAATTAGACAGTAATCAGAGTCCATAGACATCTGAATTTATTCATGATCATGAACCATAGACATTCAAAAGAAATGGGATGATGACTATTCAATTAAAATGCTTAAAAAACCCCTACCTACATGTCAACAAAGTCCATTTCATGCCCAAAAATGCCTTACATCATTTTGGAAAAGAGCTGATAGTTTTCAAACTGCTGGCTCGATTTTTATGAAACGTAGCTAAGAACCACCGCACGAAAACTCGCTTTCACATAAAAAAAACCGCATCGAAATCGGCCCATCGGAGAGCTACGATGCCACAGACAGACATTAGACGTCAAACATAACACCCCTCCTTTGCGTCGGGGCCTCGGGGGTTACAAATCTGTTGCTGTTCGGAAGGAACCGTTGTTATTGCCACACATTTCATTAGCACACACATACATACATGCATGGATGCATCAGATGCAATCATAACTCCGATAAGAATGCAGCGATGCGTGGTGGGGGGAGGGTTGCGCAAGAGTGACGTCAAGCACGACAGTAGACAGACTAGTTTCGTAATCGGGATGTATTTAGAATAAAATAATTTAACAAACTTGTAATATTCGAATCACTAATCATTAATAAAGTTGCGATTTTTAAAGTCCGAATAGGTGTCGCTCCTGCGCCCACGCAGGCTTTGATCCTTTAACCCAGCGGTCGGCAACCTTTTAGCAGCCAAGGGCCACATAGTAGTTAACGAAGTTGACGCGGGCCGCACTTTGTTAATATTTATGACTTTATTAGACATTGTCCTTTGTCAATATTACATACAAAATAGCCAGGGAGGCTTGCGGGCCGCAAGTGAGAGGTTCGCGGGCCGCCGGTTGCCGACCGCTGCTTTAACCCTTTGCTTGTAAAAACTACTTATTCAATAGAAACCTCGTAAGACCCGAAACGTATAACAAATTAATTCATGAGCCGTGAAATTAATTAGAAGGTTCGTGAATTAATAATATCTTGGAAAGTACAGAATACCATAAATATAGCAAGTGTAAGAGCGTTCACATTGTTCGATCCGATAACGGATGTCGGATGACAGCGAGCTGAAAGTTGACACTTTCCGGCCTTAATAAACGGTATTCTGATTTCTGATTTTAAAATCTGTTAAGGTTTTGATATTGATATTACGAGCGCGAGCGTTGATTTTAGGTGTATTTTTTTTTTACAAATCAAACAATCTGAATGCAGCTCTTTAACTTTCTTTGCCGGTGCAGATGCAGATGCGTACCTACAGAACCAAATACCAAATGCATGGAAGTTGAATTGCCTTCAGGTAGCGATGAATCAACGCACGTGGGTTTCTAAGGAGCATTGTTATTAGTTATTGCAATTTTAATGAGCTTATGTAGGTAATTAATTATAGGCAATCATAAAACCTTCTACTTACGAGTCAATACTAGTTACGTACAGATAATAATATGTTTGTGATCTGTCTAGCAGACACATCTGTTAGTGGTACAACCGTTAGCCACAAATGTGTATGTGGACAGATATTTTGTAAACCCACCACAGAAGGCCTTATATTGGCTAATATCCATCATAAATCGACCGGTTGCATTGCAAGCCAGACAGTTCGGACGCATACATCTGTGTAAGTATATCCCTTAAGAAGAGACGCTTTCCTCATAGATTTTCGTACATTGACCTTGCTGTTCCGCTCATGATGCCTGTTGTCAATGTCACTGTGCGAGCTTGACAGCAATATGAGTATCCGTGTGCATTAGAGATAGCAGCATGCGGGTCAATGTACGAAAATCTATATGTGGAAAGTGTCTCTTCTTTTAGCAATTAGTCCAGAATCACAAATGACTAGCGACCACGACTCGTGGTTGTGACGGAACGGAAACATTCTGCCAACGCTAACGAAAGCTAATTATATTAATATTAATTCGTAATGATGGAATCGGCATTTGTAATTGATTAATCACTCTGTCAAACCGGAATCGGATACCGGGCGGTGCTGCTCTGCTATTTACATTTTTAACTACATAGTTATGAAGTTTTCTTTTGGCAAGAAGCTACGTAATATTATAAATGCGAAAGTTACTCTGTCTGTCTGTCTGCTACCTCTTCAAGCTTTAACCGCTGAACCGATTTAGATGAAATTTGGTATGGATATAGTTTTTTTATCAATCATCATCTTCATTCCATTCCGCGCAGAAGAAGTTGCAAATAACTTTAAAGTTTATCTAAGACGCAATGTATTAGGTATTGCGATTTTTGTTATACCTATGTTTAGTGCGCGACAAGCAAGGCAACCTCCTATATCACAATGATATTTAGTGTAGTAAATAAAGGTAGCGGACCCCGCAGTAATTCCTCAGCCAGAAAAAACTTTACAGTATGATAAAGTATCAATAAATAAAAAGTATTGTATACATTTTCAAAGAATAATAATAATAGAATTAAAGTAAATACCTAAAGTCTTAAATCGTTAATATGTTTTTACAGAAAAATGCTCCGTTTAAACTTTCTTCACCAGACATATTCATGTATGTAATGTATTGCAACAATATATGAAATATCAAAAAAACCGGGCAAGTGCGAGTCGGACTCGCGCACGAAGGGTTCCGTACCATAATGCAAAAAAAAAAACAAAAAAAAAGCAAAAAAAAAACGGTCACCCATCCAAATACTGACCACTCCCGACGTTGCTTAACTTTGGTCAAAAATCACGTTTGTTGTATGGGAGCCCCATTTAAATCTTTATTTTATTCTGTTTTTAGTATTTGTTGTTATAGCGGCAACAGAAATACATCATCTGTGAAAATTTCAACTGTCTAGCTATCACGGTTCGTGAGATACAGCCTGGTGACAGACGGACGGACGGACGGACGGACGGACGGACAGCGAAGTCTTAGTAATAGGGTCCCGTTTTACCCTTTGGGTACGGAACCCTAAAAAATATCCCAGCAGAAATACCAGTATTAATAAAATAAATTTTTTTGGCGTGTCTTGGACCGGAAAATTGCTCAGGCTATTTTTTTCACTGGAATGCCATTTTATTGCCGTTTTATACCTAGAAAATGAAAATCTAAAAATTTTCCATTCTCAGTTTTTAATAGTTCTACAATACATACATTTCGGAACACATTTTTTTTTGGATTTCTTTACCCACTGCGCCAAAATATATTCTAGGATCATATAAGAAGAAAAAAATGACAGAGCAATTTTGCAATGAAAATGAGCGTCAAAAAAAGGAATTATCATAAAAAAATATTCTCATGTTTGACAAAACCTTTAGATTTTTTTCTAGTATCACATACAGATACAAATAACTTATTTTGTAAAATAATTTTGGACTGAGGAATTACTCGGTTCAATATATAATCAGATTTGTGTTTTTACCTAACTTAGGAGTGTTTTTTTTTGGATATTTATATGTTAGTCTCGGCTTATACTATACAATAACCAAGCTAAATTTCATCGACTGAGAAATTAATGCATGGGTCTCCATACAACAACTTGCTTCATTTACTACACTAATTAGCGTACTTACTTATATATTGAATGCAATATTTATTTTGCATGTAAAATAGGAAATCTAAAGGATTTATAATTTTTAAAAGTTGTCAAACAAAGTTTTATCGATTGAGAAATACAGTAAGTACAATCATCATCATCATCCTGCCCTATTCCCAACTTCACAGTAGGACAATCTGTCCCGTGTTGTCAGTGGTGGGATATTTTGCGTCTTCAGGTCTCTTTTGACAGTGGACCACCAAGAGGCCGGAGGTCTGCCCCTTGTACTTAGCTTGGCTGATGAATACAGTACAATATAATGTAAAAAAAAAATGCCGTGTTATAGGCCACACCCGTACGGTTACCATCAGTTTGTCACTGACATAAACGCCGTCGAGAACGTAATTTACTTTCTATACATCCCGTTTGCACTAATATGCGAGTGCGAGCGAGATGTATAGAAAGTAAATTACGTTCTCGACGGCGTTTATGTCAGTGACAAACTGTACGGTTACCATCAGTTTGTCACTGACATAAACGCCGTCGAGAACGTGATTTACTTTCTATACATCCCGTTTGCACTAATATGCGAGTGCGAGCGAGATGTATAGAAAGTAAATTACGTTCTCGACGGCGTTTATGTCAGTGACAAACTGATGGTAACCGTACTGATGGTAACCGTACCGGTATAGGTATGTGTATCTCGGTAACCCCTATCTATACTTACATATGTATAGTGTGTACCTCTGACGTGTATTGTACCAGAATCATACACGTACCGGACTTGCCGATAACATTCCGAAGCAGATAATCGACGCACACGAATCTCTGATAACAGCCCTCCTTATCAGTCCATACTGTATATTATGATTATGACACTTGTATACACTCCTTGATTAAATACTCGAAAATAGATCTTTTACTATAGTATGTTTCAAATAGTATGGATACGGTGACAGGTGTCATCTCCATACAATTTGTTACATTAAAGTTAAAACGCAAAATCACGCAAAATTGTATTAAAAATTAAGATGGCATCTGTGACCGTACCCAAGCTAATCAAGCAATCTGAAAAATATTATGAACACTTTAATAGGTACATATATCTTGAAAAACATTAATTAAACTTTACTATTACTTTATTACTTATCAATGATATAGATGTCAGTAAATCTAGCTAAACTCTAAATCATAATTAGATTCCAAAAAATGTTGCCACTGCAATAATTTGTTTGTAGAATAGTAAATTCCTTTTTATAAATAAATACGCTAAGATAATTTATTTATTGGTAATTTTACGCCTACGATTTAAAAAAGTACTTTTATTTACATACTTATTTTTACATAAATACAAGACGCGCTAGTAAAAAGTGGCAACAATGTCTTACATTTTTTTGAATCTAATTATGATTTAGATTTAGAGTATATATCTGTATGTAAATATATTTTATTATACTTGTTAAATTTTCATGAAACAGTCGACCCTAATTAATAATGACTTCACAGGTTTTATGACATCATTAGTAATCACACATTAAATAGATATGTTGATTAAATACCAGTAGTTAAGTAAATATAAGTACTTTGCCCATCACGTACTCGTAAAAGGCTATTTTAACCTAACCTAAACCTACTTTTCTGTAAGCAGTTCCTTTCTGTGTGGGGTACGTAGCAGTTCTAACCTAACCTAAACCTACTTTTCTGTAAGCAGTTCCTTTCTGTGTGGGGTAGCAGTTCTAACCTAACCTAAACCTACTTTTCTGTAAGCAGTTCCTTTTGTATGGGATAGCAGTTCTAACCTAACATAAATCTACTTTTCTGTAAGCAGTTCCTTTCTGTGTGGGGTAGCAGTTCTAACCTAACCTAAACCTACTTTTCTGTAAGCAGTTCCTTTCTGTATGGGATAGCAGTTCTAACCTAACCTAAACCTACTTTTCTGTAAGCAGTTCCTTTCTGTGTGGGATAGCAGTTCTAACCTAACCTAAACCTACTTTTCTGTAAGCAGTTCCTTTCTGTGTGGGGTAGCAGTTCTAACCTAACCTAAACCTACTTTTCTGTAAGCAGTTCCTTTCTGTGTGGGGTAGCAGTTCTAACCTAACCTAAACCTACTTTTCTGTAAGCAGTTCCTTTCTGTGTGGGATAGCAGTTCTAACCTAACCTAAACCTACTTTTCTGTAAGCAGTTCCTTTCTGTGTGGGATAGCAGTCCTAACCGAACCTAAACCTACTTTTCTGTAAGCAGTTCCTTTCTGTGTGGGATAGCAGTTCTAACCTAACCTAAACCTACTTTTCTGTAAGCAGTTCCTTTCTGTGTGGGATAGCAGTTCTAACCTAACCTAAACCTACTTTTCTGTAAGCAGTTCCTTTCTGTGTGGGATAGCAGTTCTAACCTAACCTAAACCTACTTTTCTGTAAGCAGTTACTTTCTGTGTGGGATAGCAGTTCTAACCTAACCTAAACCTACTTTTCTGTAAGCAGTTCCTTTCTGTATGGGATAGCAGTTCTAGCCTAACCTAAATCTACTTTTCAGTAAGCAGTTCCTTTCTGTGTGGGATAGCAGTTCTAACCTAACCTAAACCTACTTTTCTGTAAGCAGTTCCTTTCTGTGTGGGATAGCAGTTCTAACCTAACCTAAACCTACTTTTCTGTAAGCAGTTCCTTTCTGTGTGGGATAGCAGTTCTAACCTAACCTAAACCTACTTTTCTGTAAGCAGTTCCTTTCTGTGTGGGATAGCAGTTCTAACCTAACCTAAACCTACTTTTCTGTAAGCAGTTCCTTTCTGTGTGGGATAGCAGTTCTAACCTAACCTAAACCTACTTTTCTGTAAGCAGTTCCTTTCTGTGTGGGATAGCAGTTCTAACCTAACCTAAACCTACTTTCCTGTAAGCAGTTCCTTTCTGTGTGGGATAGCAGTTCTAACCTAACCTAAACCTACTTTTCTGTAAGCAGTTCCTTTCTGTGTGGGATAGCAGTTCTAACCTAACCTAAACCTACTTTTCTGTAAGCAGTTCCTTTCTGTGTGGGATAGCAGTTCTAACCTAACCTAAACCTACTTTTCTGTAAGCAGTTCCTTTCTGTGTGGGATAGCAGTTCTAACCTAACCTAAACCTACTTTTCTGTAAGCAGTTCCTTTCTGTGTGGGATAGCAGTTCTAACCTAACCTAAACCTACTTTTCTGTAAGCAGTTCCTTTCTGTGTGGGATAGCAGTTCTAACCTAACCTAAACCTACTTTTCTGTAAGCAGTTCCTTTCTGTGTGGGATAGCAGTTCTAACCTAACCTAAACCTACTTTCCTGTAAGCAGTTCCTTTCTGTGTGGGATAGCAGTTCTAACCTAACCTAAACCTACTTTTCTGTAAGCAGTTCCTTTCTGTGTGGGATAGCAGTTCTAACCTAACCTAAACCTACTTTTCTAAAAACAGTTCTTTTAGTAGGTATACCTATAGATGAATTTAATTGTTTTCTACAGTCGTGGTGGCCGAATGAACTATGAGACCCGACATCTTTTCGATCAAGTACTTTATACTTTGTTAAAGGGACTACAGAGGGCCTAGCCAAGGTGACATTCGTACATCGACAAACGCCAAACGTAAATAAAAAGCGTATCGGGGTGATAGATGCTACGAAAACTCGAGTGACTATTTCCATACATTACTAAAGTTTCGATCGGAGTTTCCTATCAATAATTGTCATCTTAGCTAGGCCTCTTCGAACGTGAACATATCCATAACCTATGATTACAATCAGAATTAGCCTCTTTACTAGGTTGGAGTCCCTCGGGAAAGCTCTTAATATAGACATCAACGCGTCCCAACTCCGATTTCTAATGAAATAACTAACTGATCATTAAAATGCTAATTAATGACGAACTTGTGTGTGTTTGTGTGTATGTGTGTGTGAAGGCGGGCGACATTCCATTACAAACAACTACAAAACCAGTTTAGAAACGTCCCTGATTATTTGTAGTTATTAGGGATTTGGAGGTGATGTTATATTGGGCATAGTTTTGTGGCGAGGTCGTCTGCGCCTGCGATGCATATAACTATATATGTAAATATAAGAATGTGTACATAGTATTTGCGTCAGTGAATATGTGTTCTATGGAATCTGCGTAAAGGTATATAAAATACGTATTTTATTTTACTGCTAGCAAAACCGGGCCTTCTTTGGTGCAGGTACCTTACCGTTGCTGAGAGCCTACCCGAATACTGAAGTTCGTAAATTGCGAACATCTTTCTCTTTTACTCCAATTAGGGCGTAATTAGATGAGAGAGAAAGATGCCCGCAATATGCAAACTTCGGTGTTCGCGGTAGGCCCTCCTGGAGCATTGGACTCTTGCTAAGCAATGACAATACCCGGCCTTATCAGTGGAATGCACAGCATTCGCAATGTGTCACCACACTAAGTACATTCAAAATTAAATCTTATCTCAATATAATAAGGTCGGATATCATTCGATGTCCCCCTCACAGCCAGTCCATGCAAAACTGAACCTTTGCATCTATATAATAGGGTTTGTTATAGGTACAGTTTATTACGTTTATCTATATGTTGCTCATATATAGTAAACTTTGATTATGAGCACATTGTGTGCTCGCCGTAAACCTTGGATTTATAGTTTTATGTTTTATTTGATTTGGTTACAAACTTACGAAGTTTACACCTGATCATGATAACAGGAAACATTTAGGGTATTTACACCTGCTTAAGAGTTACTCAAAAATATTTTTCAGAACTCAACAATATTTTGAAGAATACGTAAAGGTTATACAACTTATACAACAGAGGTGCGCGTTGGTGTTGCAACACGACACGGTGTTATTGAAATCTGTTAACACCCGGCTTATCTGCCAGTTGGACATTGCATGGGCAACCCGGAGGCCGCTCCCGCACGGCTAGAATAGATAGCACTTCAACCAAATCATATGTCTATGAACACCGGGCATCGTTTTTAAATATTAGTGCTCTGTGAGCTGTAGACCTAGACCAGACCTCGCGATAAGCTTAAAAAATGTAAATAAATACTAACTTCATTGAGTCATTCTCAGGTCTTAAGTGGCATAGACCCTAAGTCCTTTATGACAATATCCGCCATATCTAACTACCGAACCAACTTTTTCCAAAAAAAACGATAATAAAAAAAATATATCTTAGTAGTTAGCTACCGAACCTGCTTTCAAAATTTCATGGGAATATATTGAGTAATGCGACCTGTACGGTTACCATCAGTTTGTCACTGACATAAACGCCGTCGAGAACGTAATTTACTTTCTATACATCCCGTTTGCACTAATATGCGAGTGCGAGCGAGATGTATAGAAAGTAAATTACGTTCTCGACGGCGTTTATGTCAGTGACAAACTGATGGTAACCGTACTGTAAAGACGAGTATCCGGACATACGAAAGCGTTTTTGCCTAAGCTGAAACGAATACCTTCGCTAACGCTCGGTCAATTAATATGGATGTGTTTCCCACGCAGCGCAGAACCCGGTGCGCGTGCGTGGAATCACCGCGAGAAAATGCACATCGAATTGCTTTTTGTCTTAAAAAGTGGCACCTAATGGATTCTACGTATGTGACAATGCGTTTTACCTGGAGAAACTATTCGCGCTATAATACTTATCGGTTTCTAACACATGATACGCTATTGTTAACTGTTTTTATATCAAGTTCAATTGCCCCAATTCATAAAAAAAAAAACAATATGGCGGACGAATGTTTGAAATGTCACCGTATTTAAAAATTATTTCGCTAAAAATTCAGTTGTTTCTGTGCAAAAAATATTATGTGTAACTCCAGCGTGCGGCTGTTGTGAATTATAGACCTCGTTTCCAATATTTCACTTACCCCCCTCATTGCATAATGTATTATTTTACTTTAATGAATTTACGCTAGTTTTTATTTATAAGCGCCATTTAGACTGTTCAAGAAATATACATTGCTACAGAGTAGGTACAGATGAATTCAGTCGATTGACCAATCCCAAGTTTGTATGTAACGATAAAATCGCATGCAAGTTCTTAAACCGTCTAAATTTAGATAAAGATAAGTTGCCTGAAAATAAAGATTTTTCATTTTATTCAATTTAACACCCTTACTTAGGAATGAGGAAAAGTGTAAAAACTCACTGTCTAGGGAGAGACTCGAACTTGCGACTCCAGGATACCAGCCCGCCGCTCTACCAACTAAGCTAACGAGACTTACCCGTTGACAGCGAAACAGATCGTAACATATGATTTTCTTTCTTTTCAGATTAAGCCTGCATTGGGTAGCGAAAAGTCGGAGTAGTTCCTGTGATGTCCCGCTCATAAGCGGCAATAGTGAGCGAGAGGGATGGCGTCGCGCGCGGGCACGCGCGGGTCGCGGGGCGAGGCACAGCGCGCGCTCGACGAGTTTGATGAGCTTGCAGGTGTGTTTCGGCCTTTAATAAAAACTATTATAGCTTTGTGAGCTGTAGACCTCGCCATGTATGACTCCGCCATTTTGAAATAAAATTAAAAAACTGAATCGACAAAAAAAAAACTATTTAAGTACCTTTTCATCGAACCTGCTCACAAAATTTCACGAGAATCGGTTGAGAATTGCGACCAGTAGAGAATTGCGAACATCCGGACATGCGAAAGCATTTTTGCCCGAGTTAAAACGAAGACCTTTGCTAACGCTCGGCTAACAAGTGCCTTTGCGAAACAGTATGACGTTTATGGTCTTCATCAGCAGATCTACTGCATCTTGTTCTTCTAAGATATACATATTCACGAGCTACGACAAAAAAAGAACAGATGCAGATGCAGATGTCGCTAGTGACGTTGTCACAGTTGCAATGACTAAATTCGCATTGATTGATGGATGGTCAGCTGGCGGAATTGGTAACGCATCGGACCGGCAATCCAAGGATGTGGGTTCGAGTCCCACGTTGGCCAGAGTTGATCATTGTTGATTTTTCCATTGTGATTGACATCTGGGCCATTCCATCTGATTTCAACAAATGGGGTGCGCGGTGTGATTTTTAATTCGAATAAAACAAATTGAGAACTATCCTATTGGTGTATAATACAGATCTGTATTTACAATTTATAGAAAAAAGAACAGTTTTCATTACTGTAAGTTCTTCATCAGCAGTCCATTCTGAAAATGCCCAAATCACTAATAAATTTATTACTAAACGATGTCACCACATTTTCCAGGGCTACGGGGTGCGGGAGGGGCCTCCCAGGGGGGCGGGGGGGCCTACACCCTGGAACACCTGGCCACCTTCACCGTCACGAGGGAGACGGGGATAGTGTACCCTGCCGACGGAATGAGACGGCTGCTGCAGCTTGAAAAGACTAACGGTATGTAAAAAAATCCATACATTGATAGGCCTACTAGTCACGGCAGACGGTTGGTATATAAGTTGCGAGGTAATTTTCTAGCAGATGGCAGCTTGGTATCCTATGATGCAATAAATTACTGCATCGGCTCGTCTTTGCAATAATGTTTACACGTTATTATTGTACACAAGTATAAGTCAAGAGAGAATTACTCTTATCTTGTTTAAATGCAATTTATAACGTTTTCCGAGAAATGATTCACCATAATGTAACACTATCTTAAAGTGTACCGGCTTGTCTTGAAACGATTCCTTTTGTACCTAATCATGTCTAGTTAATGCGTGGATAATATGCTGATAATAACAATTGATATGAATAGAACAAATACATTAGTCAGCATAGGCACATGTAATGTGTTCAACTACAAGGTGGAGCATAATATAAGACTACAATATTATTAAGCACAGGAAGCCAATTGTGATTTAAGTAACTATTTGTGAAGTCGTATCAGAATAAGATAAAATCCGTAACAATTTTTTTCGTCAGAATCAGCCTCCGGACCTACTAATTTAATTATGCAAGCTCGACCTGCAGTCATGTCAATTAAAAATCCCAACAAAAATATTTCACGTGAAATTGGCGGCCAAGACTCACTAGCTTTTACTATAAAAAAGTTATCAGATCTCAGCAAAAGGCACTGACTTTACTTGTTAGTAAGTTACTATGGCTGTTTCATGTTTATAATTTTCCAGGTGAAGTAATCCTTTATAAGAGGAATTTACCTATTTTAAATTATTATATTGCGGTAGGCTATTTTAAATTATTATATTATAACACTTAAATGAGATTGTGATATTATTTTCATATATAGGTGGCCAAAAAATAAGTGCATTCGCGTTGCCACCCTGTATAAAAACACAATTGGAGCACAATTATGCGCCGCAGTGGGGAGCAAAGTTGGTTTTACGGTTTCGGATTTCCGGTACTAATTGTGTGTTTGCTGTTTTACAGGAATATGGAGCCAAAAGATGCAACTATGTTTAGAAGGGCAGTGGGTGCTTGTCATGGACTACGAAACAGGGGTGAGTGACCACGCCACATGCATATAATAATGCCTAGGTACTATATTATATATGTAACCGAAGGCTTATATGATGTATGGAGGTTATTACGCTTAATTAATTTATTATTATTTTGACGACCGGTCTGGCCCAGTGAGTAGCGACCCTGCCTGTGAAGCCTATGGTCCTGGGTTCCAATCCCGGTAAGGGCATTTATTTGTGTGATGGATATTTGTTCCTGAGTCATGGATGTTTTCTATGTATTTATTAGTCAAGTTTGGGGCTAGGTCGATTAGAACCCCTCGTGACGTACGCGAAGTCTCATTTTCTATTTAATTTAGAAGGCGGGACGTTTTGGAAACTCAAAATCCCATACAAAATGAGACCACGCAAACGCATAGGTTAGGTCACGCTATCGAATGAAATTTAAGGCCTGTGCACACCGGCTTGCGTGTGAGTGACGCGCACGTGCGCTAAAATGTTGGAGCCGCACACGTCACGCATGCGGTGTACAGTGCCGTCTCTCATAAGAATCTGTATACTACAACGCTGCAAGCGCACGCAAACGTCACGCACACGCAGCTTACCTAAAATATTTGTTTATTAATTATATTTATAATTAAATATGATTGTGTTGTTGCAGTCCGTGATGGAGCGCTTCCCCGCGGCGTGGGTGCACTCCCCCACCGCGTTCACCTCCCCCGAGCCCGCGGAGCTCTACAACAACGTGCTGGCGTTCGTGGTCGGCCCCCCCGCCACCCCCTCCCCGGCCAACTCCCCCGCACCGGGGGAGGCGCCGAGGAAGGAACTACATATCTTCCAGTGTCATGACGTTGGGGCACAAGCGTTGGTTGAAGAGCTGAATGCGCTCAAGTAAGTGGCAGCCATCTTGGATTTAAATTTAGGGGTGTTTAACATCTACATTTTTCTTTACGAAGATGAGCTGTAAGTCTTACGGTTAAAAATATATAGATCTAAAAAGGTGACACTTTTCGTGCGCACTTAACGCTAAAGTCACAAAAAGAGCAAAGGGCACCAGCTGCCCAGCTCAGAGAATCCATATAAAAAAAAAACAGTGTTCCCACCCCGTACGTGGCTTTTTCCGTTGGTTATTAATTATTATTTGATTTTCTACCCTGGATAGTTAGACAGCTAATTAGCAAATTGTATTCAAGGGTCAAGGGAGCAAAATGCAATATTCCTTCAAGGGAGGCACCTTCCAGTGTAGAATTTTGAGAGTTGTTTCAAGTGGCTCTCTGAGATAAAATACTCTGCATTTCAAGGTGAAATATATTTATCTACACTGCACTGGCTGTTTATTTATCTGAAGATATCCAACAAAACACAAGTATTTACGGTCAAAAAGCCCAGTCAGAGATTAACCTAATCTGATAAGATAGTGAGAGATGAGAAGGGCTGAGTGACTTTAGTGAGATGTACAACCAGCAACCAGTGCGTACGCGCCGCGCGAAATACCGGTACGGGATTTAACCACATTATCCATTATTATACTTCATATATCTCCAGGGACTCAATGGGGTCTATAGTGTTCGTGTTCACCAGGTTGGCCCGTGAGGACACCCCAAGCCGAATGTCGAAAGCTGGGAGTTGTTTAGTCTGAAGAGTGACGTATACGTATCATTGGCCTAGGTGTCTCCAGGGACTCGATGGGGTCTATCGTGCTCATGCTCACCAGGTCCCTTCACAACGCTGACAATAGTCGCCTGATATTGGCAATTTACCGCCCATTGCTGGACCAGCAAGTGAACATTAAAGCTATATACCTGCCATCGTTATTATCGATCCAGAAACGTATTGGTGAAATCGACAATCGAAAAGTGACGACGCGACAACTGACTTGACTGACCGACATCACCGGGATATGGATATGGATTAGAAATTTGTAAATGAAGTGGCGAGACGAAATGTCCTTTCCTTTTGTGGTTTTTGGAGCATATTTAGAGTAAAGGATGACTCATGCTAGTCCTGGCCGGGTCCGGGCCGGAGTTTCCAGTGCTTCGTTTCCTATGGAAAAGCAACAGATCAGCCATCATAGAAAATTACATGTATGACGCCTCGGCCCGGGCCCGGCCCGGTCTAGCGTGAGTCATTCTTAAAGTATCAGGGCCTTGTTTGCCATGTACGTTGGGCTACGCCCGAATCTTTTAGTATGAGGGCGCCAAAGGCGCCCGGCTTTGGAACGCGTACATCGTGCCTCGTACGTCGGGCTACGCCGACTCTTTTAGTATGAGGGCGCCGTAGGCGCCCGGCTTTGGAACGCGTACTTCGTGCTTCGTACGTCGGGCTACACCCGACTCTTTTAGTATGAGGGCGCCGAAAGCGCACGGCTTTGGAACGCGTACATCGTGCTTCGTACGTCGGGCTACGCCCGACTCTTTTAGTATGAGATGAGGGCGCCGAAGGCGCCCGGCTTTGGAACGCGTACATCGTGCTTCGTACGTCGGGCTACGCTCGACTCTTTTAGTATGAGGGCGCCGGAGGCGCCCGGCTTTGGAACGCGTACAGCAAGCCTCGTACGTCGGGCTACGCCCGACTCGTTTAGTATGAGGGCGCCGAAGGCGCCCGGCTTTGGAACGCGTACATCAGGCCTCGTACGTCGGGCTACGCCCGACTCTTTTAGTATGAGGGTGCCGAAGGCGCCCGGCTTTGGACCGCGTACAGCGCGCCACGTACATCGGGCTACGCCTGACCCTTTTAGTGTCGCCTTTTGGACCGAGTCCGGTGCGTCACATAGGTACGTTTCAGTATGCTTTGCCTGACCACTGCGAATTTTAACGAGGTGAATATACTAAGATTACTAAGCAACTTTTACCACGGGACCAAACCCGATCTCGTAAAAAAATTTGCTGATCTGGACTTCTATACCTATTCACGTTATAAAATATTGCAGATCATTAAAAAACACCATGTATATAGCGGCCAAACAAATTTCTTTTGAAAAATCCATCTTGTATCGCCCTAGTCGCGTAACACGCGGATAGATAGAATCCAGAGCGATTGTGGATTCGTAGTTCGAATTACCTACCAGATAAATTAATGTTTTATCGGGTGCATGCAAGCAAAGCCGGGTGCAAAAGCTAACAATATGTATATATTTGAAATGTGCTAATTGAGCTCTTTCAAATGATATACAACACGTCATCATTACTTATTTTTATTTTTTTGGTTCGTGACTTTATGACCTCTAGAGGGCGCCGTGTTAATTTTTTTGAGACGTCATATAGCCTATAACCAGCGGACGATGAAGACGATTCGAATGACACGTTTGTCAAATTTCAATGAGTACTTTAGAAGTTATGAGGGAACAGATGAACATACATACATACATACATACCCACAAACATACCGGTCAAAATCATAACCCTCCTTTTGCGTTGCCGTAGTCGGGTAAATAGCTTAGGTACGGTGAAAGCTGTCATCTCAATACATTTTGCGTTTTAAGATTATAAAAATTGTATGGAGATGAAAGCTGCCGCCTTACTCAAGCTATGTGAAAGGTACTGTAACTGAATACCTCTTCGACTATTAATAACTCTTTGTTAATTAGTGAGCGTTGTTTCAGGGGCGGCGGAGGGGGTGCGGGGGATGCAGGCCGGGAGAGGGACTTCGTGATTGAAAGAGAGAGGGAGAGGGACGACATCGAGCGGCCTCGTAGGCAGGTGAGAAGAAGTAGGGTATATATCCACGGTAGCAGTGGCGGCGCGTCTATAAAAGCCGATTCCTACCGGCTTGCCTGTTTTTGGACGTTTGAGCAGAGTTGTAAACGAAATATGTAAGCCAAATTAGCCCCGGCTTGCCTATGGATATGTTTGACGCGCCGCCACTGCACGGTAGGGTTGCCAATCGTACTATATTATATAGTATTGTGCTATATTTTGGCTCTCTGTACTATATACTTTTGGAAAAATATATAGTACGCTAAAATACTATATTTCCGATTAAACGTATATTACACTCATGTTTAGTATTTTATCTAAACGTACTATATTTTTTTGAAATGTACTATATTTTTGATGCCTTATTCTGGAAAATACTATATTCCACCAAAAAAAAGTTGGCAACCCTAATCCACGGGGGTCTGTACTTGCCGCAAAACGATCTGGCCGCGTAGCTAACACGCCAGTCACTAACGCTTCGTAGCGATCGAAACGCAACTGTCACTGTCGCACTAATATGGAAGAGTGATAGAGAGACACAAAGCGTTTCGTTTTCGAAGCGATAGCGATTGTCAGCTTGGCTAGGCCGGCTAGCCAGTTAGGTCGTAAGTCATCGGAATACCATACCTTTATTTAACCTTTCAATCGAAAGTATCTTTAAATCCCTGAAGTCTAACACTTGTCTTTCTCAAAGCAGGTGTTTTGATTTAGGTTTAATGTCGTGTTCAATCCTTTAAGGAACGGTCACGCTAGAACGGTCCGGGTCCGAGCCGAGGCTACCGACACAGTTTTCTACAGAAGAATCACGTGATCACCTGTTCACCGATTACCCGTCATAGAAAACGAAATGTCGTTAGTAACCTCGGCACGGATCTGGCGACCTAGCCAAGATGACAACCGCTTGCGCTTCGCCATCGAATCGCTTTGTGTCTCTATCACTCTTCCATATTAGTGTGTCAGTGACAGATTCGTTTCGTTCGCTACGGAGCGTCAGCCATTGGCATGTTGTCTACGAAACCTGCACGGTTCTAGCATGAGTCTTCCTTTAGTCCTACAATGCAAAATACAAAACCACGAAAATAATTCTGAACGTGATTTAGGTCCCATGCCACCACTTCAAAGGCTACCGTGTTGCAGAGATTTTATCACAAATATCAAAGCGGTAGCGATCTCGATAATAATGCAAATTAGCATAGTTAGATGCGGCGATAATTTTAATTGTTTCATATTTCTACGGTTTCTCGAAACAATCGATACAATCGGTCCCGATAAGCTATCGAGGTTTTAATCTTTGAGATAGTAAAGGCTCAGTTGACGCCGCAAACAGCGCAGGGTCGCACTGGGCAACGACTAAAGCCCATCTTGTATGTAAAGTGTTTGTCGCGTATATAGAGAATGTTTTTGTAAACGGTGCCTGTGTGGAGCGAGGGTTTTACTGTTGTCAATATGGCGCGGATGTACCATACATTGACGCGTCAGCAATGGGAGGCGGTGATGGTGGTAAGTGTGTTAAAAACATTGGGACTATAGCTAGGCACTACCCTTTTACGAGTTTCACTCAATATTATTTACTAACTAAATCTAAAATGTATTGGCGTCTTTTTGGATCTGGCTAAAGCCTTTGATACCGTGTCGATACCGATCTTGCTCCGCAAACTACAAAATCTAGGGATACACGGTATCCCGCTGTCGTGGTTCGAAAGTTACTTGACAGGGAGAAGGCAACTTGTCAGAGTAGGTTCCTTTACTAGTTCGACAGAAAATATTAAATTCGGTGTTCCGCAAGGAAGTATTCTTGGTCCCACCCTTTTTACGGTTTACATGAATGAAGTTCTAAATTTAACAATTCCTAAGTCTGAAATTCTCTGTTACGCAGACGATACCGTTATACTTTTTAATGACACATGCTGGAAGAACACAATCGCTACTACAGAAAAGGGTATGAAAATTGCATCTGACTGGTTCCGTTCCAACCTTCTAACCCTGAACTGCAAAAAAACTAAATTCCTTTGTTTCTATAAAACCGCCCTATCTAAACCACTCCTTCCTCCTATTATAAAAATCCATTCATGCACAGACTACCCTACTTCTAACTCATGTAACTGCGATTCCATTCAGAATACTGATGTTATAAAATATCTTGGTCTTTTAGTTGATGAAAAACTGAACTTTAAAAACCACATACATAAACTCTCTGCCAGAATAAGAAAGTCCATTTATATTTTCAAAAAGCTACGTAACTCTGCCGATTATTCTATACTTAAAATGGTTTACACCGCGCTCTGTCAGTCTGTAATTAGCTATTGCATCACAGTTTGGGGAAGTGCAGCAAAGACTTTTATGCTAGAAATTGAAAGGGCTCAACGTTCTGTTTTAAAAGTGATACTTAAAAAGCCCTTTCGATTTCCAACCATTGATCTCTATGCTCAAGCAAACGTCTTAACCGTACGTCAATTATTTTTAATGAAAATTTCTTTACACACTCACAAATTCTCAAAATTATTACATTGCTATAGTTCTTTAATTAAAAAACGTGTCTTTAACTTACCGATTCCAGAAGTACGTTCCGTTTTTGGTAAACGTTTTGGTGAACGAATCCGAGTAACCACTTACAACGCCATGCTTAAACACTGCAACCTTAAAGACTGCACCATCGTCGAAGCAAAGAAACTCCTATTTATTTTTTTACAATCACTTAACTATGCCGAGACAGAAGATATTTTAGTTAAAATAATTTAGGTTTATTTTTCATGTTTTGCCATAGAAATGTATATCTTTTTCTTACTTATAAGTATGTTATAAGTTCTCATTTTAAGTCTGTTATATTATATCAAAAACATACCTAAGATATTACCGGACTTGATTGTGTAACTAAGATCTCTTATTTAAACTGTAACTGGTTCCCCGCGATACAGGCGTAGCCTAGTGCGGAGACCCCTGCCATACTCTGTTATGTGTTCTTTTGATAATAAATTTATTCTTATTCTTAATTTATTCTTATTCTTATTCTTAACTTAAAACCTCTCTTATTCGAGACCACGAAGAAACCGTTTTGAAACCATCGGAGGTAATTTTCAAACTTATTTATTTATACGTGACTAAAGGACAACTAATGCACAGTAGGACAGTCCGGGTCCGAGCTGAAGCGTCCGTCACTTCGTTTTCTTTAGAAAACATCACGTGATCACCGATCACTAATCAAAACGTAGGACCTCTCGGCCCGGACACGGACCGATCTAGCGTGACTCATCCTTTAGTCTCGTTTTAGTGAACAACAATATACCTACGACTACTACTTACATGTTAGCTTTTCTCCCGGTTGCCTCCTCAGCTCTGGAGTCCGAGGTCTTTCCCACATTATCCTCCCCTTTGCACATTTGGCATCGTCTTTTGTGAGGCTCGGCTCCATGGAGTTTTGCAGCTCGCTGTACATGTTGATGTATTAATAAACATTTGAAGTTCCTGCGCTATTTTAAAATTGAATTCAACTTCCAAGGCCCCATTTAAACAGCATGTTTGAGGACCGATCATAAAACAGTGCTTATATATTTTTTTAAGAAAACATTGTTGATTATTGCAGCAAATGTCAGCCCAGCTCGGGCGCGAGCGCGAGCGCGACGACGCCTCGTCCACCGGCTCGGAGCGCCTCTACGAGCAGGACATCGCCATCCTCAACCGCTGCTTCGACGACATCGAGAAGTTCATCGCTCGCCTCCAGCACGCCGCCGCCGCCGGCAGAGAACTAGAGAGAAGGAGAAGAGCTCGAGGAAAGAGACAGGCCGGCGCTGGCGATGGGATGCTAGCGTTACGCACGCGGCCGCCACATGAGAGAGATTTTGTTGATGTGCTGCAAAAATTCAAGCTATCTTTCAATCTATTAGCGCGTCTCCGTGCACACATCCACGACCCGAACGCACCTGAACTAGTTCACTTTCTGTTTACACCGTTGGCGTTGATAGTGGACGCGGCGCAAGACGCAGAAGGCGGGGCGGCGGGACCATTACCGGCACGGGTAGTGCAGCCATTGTTGACGAGAGATGCGCTGAATCTGCTGGCGAACTGTGTGACCAGCAAAGAGACAGAGTTGTGGCATTCGCTGGGAGATGCTTGGCTCATACCCAGGTACAACACAACAGTTATTACCTAATGTATGGAAGTAGTTTAGCGAAAAGAATCCATCCTCAAAAAAATGACATTACCGGTTAAAAATACGGGTTTTTGTGGATTCGATTTTTACTCCTAAATTGCACTCAATATGTAATCCTATATAAGTAGGTACCTAATATGAAACTTAGGTCACTTGAAACATGCTCGTACCTATAGCTAGGTACTTAATTTACATGTATAGGTGATGTGGGTACATATTCAATTCCTTAAATATAATAAAGATTCAGAAGTAGCCATATGATAATATTGATAATATTTGCGTCAACCACAACAATTTTTGTGGCGCGATTATTTATAATTAAACTAATCCGTAGATAAAAATATATTAGCATTAACATAACTCTGAAACAGATAAACTTCGAAGATAAGCTCGGGATACCGGATAATCTTTATCAACATGGATTTGCTTTTAGACCCGAAATAATTGAATATAACTTATTCATTCACGATACAGTTGCTTTTTAAACGGCATTGTTGCTTTGCCACGCGCCAAAGTTGGAAGCTTGGGCTCGTCATAAAAGAAACAATAGCTTTTGTTTAAGAGATTAGGGTCTTAGGCATAAAAATCATCTGAGAACAACTACGGGATGTGACAAAGGCATCGAATTGAAACTGTCGTAATGTCATACTCACTTTTTAATACTTTTTTCGTCTTTAAAGTTTAAACTCTTCTGCATCTTCGCGGCTGTCGGTCCCCAGGCACACAGCCACACACCCTGGAAAGATACTCTATTGCCCTTTCTTTCTAAAATATGGTTGTATTCGTTGTCAGTAAGAAATGTTGTGTTTGGCAGAGAGCAATGGAAGACGAGCATCCCGCCGTACCAGCCCGTATTCATGGACGGATGGTCGCCAGACTACCAGGTTGACGACCAGCCACTGCGCAGGTACTTAAAACAAACCTACTTCATTTAGAGTTGAGATCAGTTCTCTTTACCAATACGCGTGTTATCTTCCCATCAGCTTCATCACCACTCAATGCCTGGTCATTTGTGACAATAATGCGGGACTCGCGCTAGAACGGTCCGGATCGCGACCCAACACTTCGTTTTCCATAGAAAGCACCACGTGGTCACCGATCACCTGTCATAAAAAAAGTGTCGGAAGCCACGGCCCGGACCCGGACCGTTCTAAGAGCCATCCCACACTAGCGTCTTCCGAACGTCGGCGTCTAGTCAACTCTATGGTTGCTGCTCGACGCAACGTTGGCGCGTTGGCGCAACTGCGCAGCGATGCCATTTTCCATAGCGCTGACTTGACGCCGACGCTCAAAACACGCTAGTTCGTGGTGTCTCTAACGTAAATCAACCTTGTTACAATTTATGTTGTGTTTGTGCAAATGTGCAATCATTTCCACTCATATCATCATGTGTGTGTGTATTGTGTCGTCTTACATGTATGTGTGTGTTAGATCATCCCCCCGTCGCGTGTCAGCGGCGGGCGAGCCGCCAGCGGAGCCCTACTACGAACGCGAGGAGCCTTCGCTGTATGGGGAGCAGCAGTACCCGCCCTACGACAGGTAAAGCTCATGTGGTTCCTGCCTCGCGTGCCCAAGAATTCAATAAGAAAAATTGGTTTATTTCTGTTGAGCTGTAGAAGCCGGTTCGAATACGGCCTCCACCAGTCAGTAGGGCTTGGTTTTCTTTAGTATACCTATGACATCAATTTCAGTTTATAAAAGTTTCCTTAATTAAGAACATTGGGCGGTCCCTTAATACAAAATGATGAGGACGTCGAGGATTTAGGCTCCAACTGTCTTTTGTTTTGAAACTGAACAAATCTACTCCTTTTGTAATAAGACGATAAATGTAGATATTTTTGACGTCGACTAATGTCGTCGTTACATCGTTGTCTATGGAAAGCATCATGTGATCGCCTGTCACGTCATAGAAAAGTAAGCGCCGGTAGCTCCGGCCCGGACACGGCCCGGTCTAACGTGAGTCATCCTTAAACCTACGCTGCAGCCGAGTGCTAGTGGTTATACATGTGTTCCGTGTTGCAGGTCGCCGGCGCCGCGCGCGCATGACTCGGGCTCCGCGGCGTCGTCGCCAGAACGGGAGCCGTATCGACCGGACGATGAGGGTCAGTACTTACCAAAGGTTATATTATGTTTGCGACTGATATCATTGACAATTTTCTGAATCTTTACATCCCTACCAATATTATTTATCTTACCTCGTCACGCTTTAACCGCTGCTGAATCGATTTAAATGAAGGACAGTTTGAGCTTGATTCTCACCTCTATATTTTCTACTATATACATAGGGTAAAAGCACCAGTAGTCAGCCTTATAACGAAATTTCTATGTTCAAGATCGTATAGTTTGCACACTTATGGACCAATACCTAGATATTATCAATGTTTTTTCTGTTCAAGAATTTAATAAAGTATATTTATTGTAAATAATAAAACTTAATTGAATTTTGCTTTTGGAATCATTTCATTAAATATAATAAAAGGGCCTTTTTGCCAGTAATCAGCCCCCTGTATACCAATACACAGCCTTTAGTAACCCAGTGCAGGGTGCCCAGCCATCCCATTCCAATGGCTGATTAGTAGGTTCGAGTAGAGCGAGCTTATTGTCCAGTGGTCAGCCACAGGCTGACTACTGGGTATTTATTGTATTTCAATCAAATAAAGTCATAATAACGTAAATTTTTAGATGGGCTTGATTTAACGACTAACACTTCATTTGAAAATAAAAATAAATGTTAAATCCTATGGTCAGCCTCCCCCCCCCGGCTGACTTCTGGGTTTACGACCTTTTTAAAATTACTGCTTGAAACCCAGTAGTCAGCCAGGAGAGGCTGACTATTGGATTTTGTATAAAAAAGTAGAGCCCAATAGTCAGCCGCCTAAAAAATGTTACTTCCATATGGATTTACATTTATTTTTTACGTTATACAGATAGTTTAAGTATTAATTAAGTAAAGCAGTCCACAATCTTTTAACAAATAATCACAATTCAGCTGCTAACGTCTTATCAAAACACCATGTGATACTCCAAAAAAAAATGGCGCATATCTCGTAACCCTTCATGTCAGGCGACACCACTTCTTTGAATTAGTGTTGTGGATAATGGTGGTTAATTGTTTTAAAAATTAAGGTATTTTTCAATTAATAGTTTATCAATCTATAATATAATCTATTATTGACATGAAAACTTGAAAAACTTTATTATTTACAGCCTAAAATATTGGTACATGGCTGAGCACTGGTGCCTTTACCCTAGACTGGCCTTGGATTCTTTCCTTAATTTTTTCTGTCAGCTTACTAATATACATATCAATTAGCTTTACATACAGATGACCTGGGCGAGGCGTGGGCTCGAGGCGTGGCGGCCCGCGGCGGTCGCGTCGTGCGTGTCACGTACCCGCGTACCGCCAACAACGACAAGGAACTCAGTGTCGTCAGAGGAGAATACCTAGAGGTACGTTTTAAATTATGTGTTATCGGGAACTACCTACAGAACCCCTAGTGTACATTTCATTCGATGGCGTGACAAGCGTTCTCGTTTGAAAGGATGACTCACGTTAGACCGGGCCGGAGCTCTCGGAGCTTCGTTTTCTATGGAAAGCTTCACGTGAACACCTGTCATCTGTCATAGAAAAGTAAGCTCCGGCCCAGACACGGCCCGGTCGGCCCGGTCTAACGTGAGTCATCCTTTGTCTATTTCTGTATGGGATTTTGAACAGCGCGCCAAGCAGGACGTCTTTGAAACTCAAAATCCCATACAAAATGACACTTAACGCAAACGCATACGTTACACTAGGGGGTACAGAACCGTTATTTTAGTTGTCTATTTAGTAAGGAACTGATATTAAAATCTTGCTCTAGCCAATTCGTCACAATTGTCCTCGAAAGTCTCGAAACCACTCGAAATTGAGGTGCTTGAAATTCTTAAATAAGGTTCATTCTTTCTTGATATAAATTGACGGACTTGCAATTTATAATGTAATCTGTATTATGAAAGAAATTAATTTAAATGTTCTTAAACAGGTGCTAGACGATTCGCGCAAATGGTGGCGCGCGCGCAACCGACGGGGAGTCACCGCGCACGTCCCGCACACCATCGTGGCGCCGGCGGCGGAGCCCGACCCCAACCTGTACCCCAACCCCATCTACACGCACTATCAGGTAAGCCACCATCATAATACCTGTTAAAGACGTCCAATGCCGGACTAAGACACTTCATGGAAGGATCGTCTATCAAGTAACCAAAGGTAACTGATACTACATGGGTAATACAAAAAATCTTACTTCATTGGGATTTTGATAATCCCAAATGCAATATCATTGTTTTGTCATTTTTGATGAAACCATTACGCAGGAGCCTTTCTCCCGTAATAACGTTTTACCGGTAATACAATAAGACGCTGCGGTACGGTAATGTGATAGATCTAGAATTCAACTTTATAATATGCCCGAGGGTCACGAAACCCTCCTCGGAGCGTTTATTACGCTGACGCCGACCGCAGTAATTTTATATTATCCAAAAAGGCGGTCAGCGTCAGCGTCGAAAGTGTCCGCTCGAGCGTGCGTTTCGTAGACAATGTGTTAATGGTGGTTTATTCCTGCAGGACAGCGGCGGCGTCAGGTCGGGCGGCAGCAGCCCGACGGGCGCGGCGGGCGCGGGTAGGGCTCGCGAGGCGCGCGACGGCCGCGAGGCGCGCGAGGGCCGCGACGCCAACGCCGACTGGGTGCGCCGCGAGCGCCTCGGCAAGAAGGGCGAGTTCCGATATTTCTAGCCGACCCTGTCTGCTCCTTCCTCTTTAACTAACATTTATTCATTGTCTAGATGTGTAAAGTCAAAATACTGATTGAGCTAAGCCCCCTTTAGACGATTCAAGAACATGCTGAAGTATTCGATACATTTCTAACTACCATAATGTAACGAAAATCGCATGCACTCTCTTGAACCGTCTGAATGAGGCTTACCTAATTTGTGATGGGCCTTGAACGGACGCTTGTCGCTGCGCTACCCGCTAACGCTGCGACCTAAGAAAAAACTCCTGAACCCGAGTTGAAAAGGATAACGTTTGTGGTAACTGAGTTGGCAACTTTTAACAACAGTTACCACATAATATATTTAGGTACAGCAACATTACCTGTCAAATTCGAAGCATGTATTTATTAGACAAACTACACATCTAGTACAATGAATAAATCTTTACTCTTTAATCATGTATGCCTTGACCTATGCCTGTGCTAAATTTGCGACGTGTTGACATAAGAATTAAAACTGAGCATTCACAAAAAAAAGGTCTTTCGTGGAGGCATATTTACTGAGATTTCGATTATTTACAAACCTCTTAAATTGTCTGTAACAGACAGGGTATTCATTGACATCTACTGGAAAGGCAATCATGTCGATACCTATAATTATATCGATTTTTGGTAACAATCTTTCTATGGATCAGGCATAGGTTTTGGCTCAAAAGATTGTGCAGCGCAATAAGCGCCCCCGAACCAAAGTGGTCCGCGCTCAGACTTATTTTACGCATAATCCATTATAAATAACATATCAGTAGTTTATCTATCGTCGGCTAGTATCGGAGCCCGCGTGTGTGCTTCTGTCCGTGTGTGTGCTAATATATGTCCTTACACAGAGCTAATAGATAGAGAGAGGTTGTCACTAAAACGTAACTTCATGGCAAGCCGATTTTGCTCGCGCACAAGCTTTCAGCAAAACTCTTAACGAACCATCAGTTTGTTGTTGTTTTTTGTTTGCAACTTGACGACTATTATTGTCAGATAATGAGGAAATCGGTGTGTTATGACATCACAGTTATGTCTTGAAGACCCCACCTCTTCTTATCTTTCAACTCTGTACTCTTTGTCTTACAAATATAAACTTGTGAAGATTTGAGGCACTGGATGCATAATATAGTGGGTAGACAAAGACATTGGATTAAAGATAATCAGAGGGTCTCACAATCAAATCCATTTTCACATTGATTTTCACTAGGGTTTCATCTAATCCGATATCACCAACGACAAACATCGTGCCAATCGTGTGTCATTTGACGCATTGCATTTTTCTGGAATACATCCAGTGCCGCAAATCATGTAGTCCATTATACTTGCAGAACAGAACGAACCCAACCGCTAAAAAGTTAATGCGAAAGCAGTAGAATGCTAGTGCCGTTTGAATCGTTCTGTCTGCAAGACTCGTCGGCTCACATCGAAACGACACCTTGCATTAGTGCTTTTTTTGAGATTGTCATGAAATTGTCATGTAGTGACTTATCTGCGATGTCAATTTTGACATACGAGAAGATTGCAATTTCAGTCAATATTTCTTCTTCTTCAACTCTTTTGTCAATTGTTGGCATTTAACAATGCTGTTGTTTCGATGCGAGCCGGTGCGAGTGCCGTGTTTTGGTGTGAAGCTTACATTTCTACAAATTAGTATACGTATCGTTAGACTATTGTTTTTATATTTCAAGTCAGATTCTATAGGCAGCTATATATTTATTGTACGAGATACAAATTGTAAGGCTATAAATGTTAACTAATATATTGTCGGAGCGGCTAACTGCTCAGTCCTTGTTTGTATACATTTTTTACATTAAATTTTTTTATTGAAACTTGTGTGTGTCTATTTGTGCTTCGCTCCTCCCGTGTCCTTCCCTCCCTGAGGAAACTCGCGTTAAGGCATTAAACTCTTTCGCTATGTTGTCGATTCTTATTATACGTTTGAACTTTGTGCTTACATAATTGTGGCTTTACGTGGGTGCCCCGGAGCTTGGCGTCAACCCTAATAACTACAGGCATATTAGGGCTGCCTTCATAACGGCTAATAACACTGTTATGTAGTTTCAAATCCAAAGATTGTTTACTTATACTAAACAAAAAAGACGATCATCATAATACTTTTACGTCACCCTAATAATGCCTGCCGATTTGCCTTAGTTATTCTAAAGCACGTTTGTCTGACAAGGTAGAAATAGTTATAACGTGTAAACTAAAACATTATCTGTTACAATAACAACGCTCAAAGAAAATTGAAGTCCCACGAAAAATCCTTTTAAATTGAATTATCAGATCTTATGATTGCGCAAAAGGGAACTTTATAAGGCTCACAGAAGCTAGCAAATTTCGTGCTAGCAGGTGCTAATAACTTTCGTAAGTTTGACCTGTACATTAATTCAGACACTCCACTCCACACTGTAGATTGTCTACCAGAGATCTAAGTGCTAGCATAGCTAAGTGTGAGATGGTGGAGAATTTCAAATAAACTCATAAGATTGCTTCCGCGTGGTGCTTATATCTGTCTGAGATTCGTAGAAAATCCTTTTGCTATTTGTGATGTTGCAAACTTGTGCTGTTGGTGTAACTGTGTGACTGTAATCGCGGTGAGTGTGTTTGTCGTCGTTGTCATCAATGATGTTTTGGCTGGTCGCAGAGAGTACAGAAGTGTGTGTTGCAGACAAGGCGCCTCCGCCCCCGCCACCGCCGCCGCCGCCGCCCCCGCCTCCGCCCGCGCCTGTCGCCACTGACACCATCAAGTGTGAGTAGTCTAATACTAACTTTATGTATTGTATACTTAGTAAAATTCTACATGATTACTCTTAATTACACAGTCTGCAAATTTCTACCACAGTTTTGTTACGAGTAGGAACACACATCTACTACTTATCTGCTTTGCCCAACAGTTGACTGGTAGAGAAGGTCTTATAGCATTAAGGCCACCGTTTGTACTATTTTTTATGCATTAAAGCTCTAAGCATCAATATCGAGGTACAGTTCCACGCCTTTTACTTAGTAACGCTAAATAATCACTAAAAATGCACGTACTGGTTGCAATTAAAATAATTACGATAAGATATGATTAGGTTATTGATAAAGTGATCGATTTAAAGAGATAAGTACTTATGTGTGTTATTACCTACTCGATTCTTTATACCTACCTGGTATAACATTTTGCCACCATTGTTTTTTGAGTCAGAAGTAGTAAATAATACGTAATTCAGTAGGTACTGTTTCTTTATTTTAAAATTGTTTGCACACTTGCAATGTACAAATAACGATCTCGATATAAAATATTATATTGTTTGAAATAAAATAATAATAAATAATAATAATCATATTCTACCAGTCAAGACTAGTCTCCTATCTATGATATTTCTAACGTGAATGTGACATTGGTTGCCCGAATCGAGCTGCAAAACATATCTAGTTGAGATCTAAGCTATTACGTATTTATTAGTATCTTATTGTTCGAATTGGCCTGCAAGTTAGTTATGTAATGTAACTATCAACTACTTACCTACCTGAACCTGATTATTGATTAATTCAGGGGTCTCCAAACGCAGGCCCGTGGGCCAGATCCGGCCCGCGACACGTTCCAATCCGGCCCGCCGACACCCAAAGCGAGTGCCCACTGTCCGGCCCGCGCGAGCCAGGTTTCAGGGGTTGAGCATTCATTGAGAGTGGAACTGTTTCTAACAGCAGCAACCAGAAACCGGCGCAAAAACCGACGCTAGCCCGCGCGATTAGTTTCTGAGCCCTCAGGTAAAAAAGTTTGGAGACCCCTGGATTAATTGATTCCACATTGATTCCAGCGACGAAGTCGGCCATGAGCACGGCGGCCAGCGGCGGAGACTTCACGGATGAGCTACGGGAGGTGTTGCCCCAAATCCAACAGCGGAGGAAGCTCCTCGAGTTCAAGAAAACGCCTGAAGTGTTTATCCACCAGGTAACATTGTTAACTTCAGTTCAACGAACCTGTAATAATAGGTACTCGTCTCTTGATCGAATTAAAAAAAAGTGCATGTTCAGTGGCGGATTGGCCCTAAGGCCCAGTAGGCCCGGGCATAGGGGCGGCAAATTGTGATAAAAAATCCGCTGATGGTAACAAGAAATAACTCAAAATGTAGTCAATATGATGGGTGCTGATAAAGGGGCGGCTACAGGGCCTGGGGCCTAGGGCGGCAAAGACTGCAAATCCGCCACTGTGCATGTTTTAATGTTTATTTGGGCACAAACGGTACATGTTTCTATTGTTTCTTATAACTAATGTCTATACAAATGCAATGCATGCATGTGCAAGACAAATCCTCGGCTTAAGCCCTATTTAGACGCCTTATGATGAGATGGTTCATAAACTTGCATGTAATATTCGACACATTTTTACAGAAATCCAACCCCGAAGAGGTCGCCGAATGGCTAGAAGCTAAAGGCTTCTCAGCGACCGCCGTGCGCGCGCTGCGCGTGCCCGGGCACGCGCTGTTCAGCACGCCGCGCGCGCAGCTCGAGCTGCTGCTCGGCCCCGACGAGGGCAAGCGCCTCTACAGCCAGATCCTAGTGCAGCGCAACGTGTCCGGGGTACGACTAGCTTTACCACGACAATCTGCCTGTTGATGTAATTCTGTGTTTTCTTTTATGAAATCCTTGCTTATAATATTATAACATTTATAAATTAGAAAGTAACTGTCTTTCTGTCTGTCTATTTGTTTATTCTTCACGCTTAAACCGATAACGAATACTAAACTCTAAAAAACAGTGTTAAATCTTGTACAGTTAGCATCAAAAGTAGTTGATCAGACTACGTGTCAAAAGTATCTACCATACAATTCTCCAATAGCTTAAAAAAAGAGATATGTATACCTATCTATCTACAGTCAAAGATTTTAATTTCGGACCCATTTTGTACCTTGTCACAGTGACAGTATTATGAGGTATCATTAGCGACTTTCATATTGATTGTCATTTTGATAAGGTACGATAAGGGTCATAAACTACAATCTTCGACCGTACCTAATAGAACAAGTCTATTGTGACAGATACTATTGAACGCGAACTGTGGAGAATTATTCAATTTGGAAATACTATGGTGCGTTGTTTCACCCGCTACTATTGATGCTGACTTTGTGTGTGTGTGTGTGTGTCAGTGTTGGGCGTAATTAATTACTCGTGTAATTAAATTACTAATTTAATTACATGTAATTAAATTATTTGTGTAATTTGCAATTGTAGTTACATTAATTAGTAATTAAATTACTCAATTACTTTTCATTTACCTTTTTAATAGTATGCAAATATGAACAAATTTACTTGGAGTAATTATAAAGAAAAACTTTTATGAATTCCATTATACGCTGGATAACGTTATAACATATTTTTTATCCCGGGAATCATACCTTTACAGGGTACTATGTGACAAACCACGTTGAATATGTCGGTCGGCGCTTACGTCGCGTAGCACCGCATTAGTATTGGGGCGCCGCTAATAATGACGTAAGCGCCGACCTAAGGTGCCTTTCGGGTTGGACTGTAGCAAAGGGGGGGGCTGGGACTAAAAGTTTTTCAAGTAAAAGTAGCTTATTTTGACGTGTTCTATATGTTACAATCATTTAAAATATATGTCATAATGACACCACTCGTGATGAAGGTCCCAGCTCCCTTTAAAAACATCAATCTTTGGAGGCGTCTAACTCAGCCATTTTTTATTTTAGAGAAAAGTGTTTTTAATAAAAGATGCTTTTTTTTGACGTAATCTACACATTACAATCATTTAAAATAGTATCATAATGACACCACTTTGTCAAAAAAAAATCTAAGTCCCAGCCTTCCCTTTGCTACAGTCCAACCAAAGTTAACATTGACAATGTTGCTTAGTCAAATTTAAAACCATTCAAAATGTTCATCTGATTTTAGAAATAAAGATGATCAAAAACTTGCATTCTATAAATGTAATTGTAATTCAAAAAAGTAATTAATTTAAAATTTTAATTTCGAAATGTAATTAAAAATTTAATTACTAATTACATTTTGCAATTGTAATTAGTAATTAAAATATTAATTACTTTCCACATGTAATGGAAATTATTTGTTGGAATTACATTTTGTAATTGCAATTGTTAATTAGTAATTCAATTACTTTTTGCCCAACACTGGTGTGTGTGTGTGTATGTGTTTGTGTGACTTTTGGAATTGTTTCTAATAACCCAATACCTACTTTGTTTATTTTTAAATTTTGAATATATCATGTTACAGTACAAGACGACGTCAGCGTCAGAGCTGCAGAGCATCCTACGCAAGGTCCGCGAGAAGGTGGAGGTCTCCTGAGACCCCCTCCGGCCACCAGACCTCTTGGGACCACTTCGAGACGCCATCCGTCTCATAAGATCCCTTCACAAGCGCGGAAGTTGACTTTCTGGGCGCCTAGCCAAATGAAAATCTTTTTATCCACAAACGCATAGATAAGTTACCACTAACTACATATCGGGATGGCAGAAAAGAAAAGACAGGACATCATTTCAATTTACATATTAAGCGTACCTATGTTTTGCGTTTGCTCCACCACTCAAACAAGTATCACTTAGTTAGGCACCTCAGGTCTTCTCTTGACACCCCGCTGTTCCCGAATATTTGGGAATAGCCATTTATACACAACTGGTTAACTGGAAGAGATCCCTCAAAGGGATAAGTTCGCCTTTGTACTTCTTACTAATGGTATGTTATTTTTAATATGTCTTTTTGTACAATAAAGAGTTTACTACTACTATTATTATACTTAAATTATTTTGATAATTAAGGCAATAAATACATTATGTTATTTTATAATTACGATGTTGTTTTTATCTGTCCCCACGGAACTGATAACAGTGCGGAGATGATAAGGCGCTCGCTAGATTAGTTCTCAACGTCATCGTTGAGTCACGATGAATTTGTTGAATGTGTAAACGTAGGTACTACGGTAGGACCCCAGAACGGGGGTCTTTGCCTTTTTCCCTAAGGATATTATAATTCAGCATATGCACGTCCCACACCTGCTGGGTCCAGCACAGGTCTCCTCTCAAGCGCGTGAGGGTTTAGGCTATAGTCCCCACGCTGGCCCAATGAGGGTCGAGGACTTCACATACACGTTTGAATTTCTTCCCGGATGTATGCAGGTTTACTCACGATGTTTTCCTTCACCGAAAAGCTAGTGGTAAATATCAAATGATATTCCGTACATAAGTTACAAAAATCTCATCCAGGATTTGAACCCGTGACCTCCGGGTTGAAAGTGGGACGCCAGATCCACTCGGCCACCACGCTTCCCTAAGCCGCCTAACGTAACTGTCGGAAGAGCTCGCGCGCCTCCTGTCCCCATTTCCATCCTACAACTACAACCGCCCGCACTCTCTACCAGGGTACCAGAAAGTTAAAGCATAATTTAAGGAAAACCAACAGATTTAAGAAGTTTCCTTAAACTGCAATTACAAGTAGAGAAGAAATAAACAGAAAACACTAGTATAAAATTGTATATTAATTTAAAATAAAACAACAATGTCGTCAGATACGCACACCGCGTAGCTGCAGTATACTAAAAAAATTATAAAACAAATATCTAACAAAATATTCTCTATAAAATAATTAATATTATACGTCTGAGGTTTCACTTACAAGCTAAATACAATAACAACTTGTATATCAAGGGAGATATCGCACTTATTTATTAATTAAATTATTTAACAATATGGTTATCCCAAAACAAGAAATTATGAGCAAGTCAGGGCTATAACCGCGAAAATCGAAGTTCGCAAATTGCGGGGATCTTTTCGTTTTCGTGGTAAATAGGCCCTCGGGCTTGTTTTACCCTGCAGTTGAAGTACAGACGAAAAGAATAATATAAGACGCATAAAGTAGTGCATTATATCTTTTGACAATTGCTGCCTAACACTGACAATTTATCGAACATTGCTGGTTTAACAAGTAAACACCGATGCTATATATTATACACCGTCGTTACTTTAACCGGCCCAGAAATGTGCAGGAAATTGTCAGTGTCAGGTGTCAATTGTCAAGTTAGTGAAATAATGGTACGTATTTGTAACCACTAAAGAGCCACTAAACGTATTACGGCCTACAATTTTTAACACCACTTTGTGCGTCTTATTATTCTTGTCTATGTTACTGGCTTGGTGCCGGTTGCCATCATAATACAATTTTACTTAAGAACTTCTGTAGGGGGCATAACCAACATGACAATTGTTTGCGTTACGACAATGTAATGCTTTCTGTCTCTCTATCACTCTTCCCTATTAGTGCGATAGAGACACATAACGTTTCGTTTCGCTTCTCTGCGAACGACTGTCATCTTGGCTACGCCCCTGAGATGACAGCTGTCTAAAGCACCAAGCTTAAATAAAAACAAAAAAGAGCTTAAATAGTATAGTCAGCAACAAAGATTTAACTTTAGTATTTTGTATAAAGTGGAAATACAACGTTGTTTTGTTTTATGCTTACTATACCTACTCTTTTACAGCCACCAACAGTTATATTTTACACAAAATAACATCTTGTATGATTTTGTATAAGTACCTATCGGTCAGTAGGTATTTATATTTTATATGCAAAGCTCAGGGAGGTTGTGGGGGCGAATAGTGCTGCCAAATGATTCCTCGAAGATCGTGCTCATATACCTAGTGTCTTTATGTAGATATTTCTGTTGGTCGCTGTCAGCAATTGAGCTATTAGAATGTATGTGTCAGTTACCTAAAGTAATCCTAATGAGTATGGCACAACGCTGTAACAACTATACAAAATATACACAGAAAAAAACAAATTACTGAAACAAGACATATCTGGTATGTCTCAACTGATAGGTACATCTCGATCCAAGCTATTATATACCTTGGAATAATACAATCTCACAAATCGTTCAAGAATGTTAAATTCTCAAAATGCACGATTAAAAAGCTTGTGACAAGAGTTTTATTACTTGAGCCAAGATTAAGCATATCGAATGAAAACTGACCTTTTTTATTTAATAATTTGTTGTTTTTACAAGAAAGTACTTCTTGGCTCAAGATTATACCTAATACAAGACATTTTATTTCTTGGACGAAGACATTTTTCGAGTTTCCTTAATATCATAACATGTCTTGGTTCAAGATTTTTTTTTATTTGTGTATCTGAGCACACTCACACGCTATATCTAAAAGTCAAGTTCCACCGCGGGTCTGTACCCTATGGAAACGTATGAAACGTGTCACACACACCACACACGCACACTCGACCCGCGAGCGATCACACAATATCACAATCATCTTGTTACTAAAACTAAAGTATTCCGGAGTACAATTACAAGCTATTGATAGAAACGAGTATGAAATGCTTCAACCCTGCATTGCTACATGAATGCTGCCCCACAATAACATCCGTAACATTTGAAAACTCATTCAACTGTTTTCTGTATTTTAGCGCAACTAGTTCCAAGTTCAAATCACGGTCCTAACCATGAGTGGTAGGGCAGAATAGTGGGGCTACCATAGTACATTTATTTTCTACATTTTTCTGCAAAGACATAGAGGCCTAAGTTTCAGTCTCGCATCGCGCTTGGCTCCTATCCAAGATGGCGGCCGGCGCACCGGGATAGCTGCCGCGCGCCGCTCCGAACCAAAACAAAACCGAGGTCCCATCACTATCTCACTCGTGCCATGGCCACGTAAGCGTGAAAGAGATAGTATACGACCCTGGTAGTTAGTTTGGTTTGTGGATATTGTAATGTTCTGCCTAGTTGTCCTGCGCGGCGATGCGCGCGGCGATGGCGGCGGTCAGCGCGGAGCCCTTACCGCTGCCGTCCTCGGCGCCCATCAGAGAGAACTGGAAATTTAATCATCAGTCGGTTTAACGGCTTCTTTGCAGACGAAATCAAGGGTTCCGTGCTGGTATATTACTTAAGTAGAGATTGAGATGAATTCAAACAGAAGAAGCAATCAGATCTGATGTTTACAGTCGTGGAAATGTACTTGGTACATAGAAGTGACCAATTTCATCGACCACAGGAATTCTAAAATCGGTCAAACTACCAGAAAGATAACTACAGGAACTCAAGATTTCTTGAGATATAAATAGGCCTTGCTCTTAATTGAAGGTCAAAGTTAGTTTACCTCGTAAGGTTGTAGCAAGGCGATGTACTTCTCCATGAGGCCTCGGATCCTCGGGTGTCGCTTGAACACGGAGCCGTCCACGGCCACCACGACGTGCGGCCGCGCCATGCGCTGCACCAACACGGCGACGCCTGTCAATTATAGTTCATTTAATTAACAAGACTAATTCGTGCCCTGAATCTCTAATTTGCATCCGACAGTGCACTTCATATCGTGTTGCAAGCTTTAAGAACTTTGAGATGAGGACGCGAGATGGTGTGCGAGTGCGATGCGACAAGCACTATGCCTACACGAAAGGACAGACACAATGTGTCCGATTGGACCAAATTCTAGCCGCTCGTATCGACCACCTCACTGCCGTATCAAAACTCGCGCCTTTAATATGCTACTTAACAGAGTACTCACAGACTGAGACGAGCTGCGCGGCGCGATTAGAGCACATCCTAGCGGCGTGTTGTGCGACGAGCGCGTCGGCGTCCGACCACGCCGCCGCCGTCTCGGGGCACGCCGAGCGCAACGCCGCCAGCGTTCGCGTTGTTGAGCCGTTCTCGTTGTCCCTGCACAAATACAACACAATCGTTACACCTAGGTAGGTACTTAATGCTTAAAAAATGACCTATCCACCTTTTTGGATTTTTGTTTCTTACGAAGATTTGTTAACGCTATAACGTGACAAATAGACTTGAATTGTGGATTCTTTTATAACTGGCCCGATGTGAAAATCGTTTTTTTAAATTGATAACTAGGTAACTACTTATAGCCTCGTCACACGTGTCGATCGTCTATTTTCCAGGGAATATGTTACGATAAAACCACTATACCTACAGTTTGGCTCTAAAATAAACAGAAGACTTACTCTTCAAAGAAGCTGACGTGTTCCGAGGAGATAGTGCCCGGCGGCGGCGCGGCGGGCAGCAGGCCCGCGCCGGCCAGGCGAGCGAGCGCCGCCCGCACCAAGTCTCCGAGGTATTTGCCACCAATGTACTTCTCGAATCTGCACAAAAACAATGTTATTATTACAAAACACTTTGTCGCTTTAGTTTGTGTCGCTCTAATAATGTCAAAATGACGCAGGAACCTGAGAACGGACAAACGATTATCATCAACGACTGGTTAGATTTGATGGACATTTAGGCATGCCTACTTCAGGTACAAGTAAATAAGCAGAGAATAAAAAACTCATACTCGTACTCACGTGAAAGAGCCTACAAGCAGCGAGCGCGCGTCCACTTCTCTATCCAAGTCCGTTCTCATGAAGTCCAGACAGCCGTTGTCCCCAAACGCGCCCCACTCGATGTCGACGCAGACGGCGGAGCCGCGCCCGCGCCGCGCCGCCTCCCAGTGCGTCACCGCCGACGCCGACTCCATGTAGCAGCCGTTGGAGCCCGTGCCCAATATCACGCCGATCTGGTGACAAACACAAATTAATGTCGGAATTCTTACAATATTTTCAAACACGATTAAAACATGACGACGCGTAGGTAACTAGGAGTAGGTCGGATTCAAGTTCTTAGTTTGTAACCAATGATCAGCCAATCATCCAAGTAAAGGCGAGCGCGCCCGGACACTTGACTGAAATAGGCGGCTGCTATACTGACAATACTGACGACGGGTGACTGTAGTGTCCAGTTACTCACCCCCACTCGCCGATCCTGATGCGCGCCAGCCACCAGCGTGCCGGTGGTGTCGTTGAGCAGCACCCGCACGGTGACCTTGAGTCTCCGGTCGTGGAGGCAGCGCTGCAGCAGCGCGGCCACGTCCACGCCGCCCATGCCGCCGCACTTGAAGCTCTTGGTCCACGTGATCAGCTCGCCGGAGGAAATGGAGTGTTGTTTCATTGGGAATGAGAATGTGAAACCTGGAACGTTACAAATAAACATGTCAAACTAGACAACAGTCAGGTATAGGTACCTACTTAATTCATCATAATCATCATTGGCTTTTGCGTATATTGCAGACGATTTATGGTGTAACACCGGAGAAACACCGTTTTTGGTGGCTGAATAGACCGGTGCGAGACCGACATTGTCTATCAAAGAGATTTACGGCAAACAGTCGTCGAGCTTTGTCAGCGAGTAACTTATTTAGAGCTATAACATTACGTAGAAGATTCGCAGCGCATCAACATTTTTAAATAGCATGGTCCTTAGACCCGGATTCTTTGAGCCCCAACTATCTGATAGGTGGGAAAGATCCCCTACATCTCTCAGCCACTAGCTCCCTTCCTTGACTCTCTTTTTTAACCCCCAAAATCTCGGAGCGCATACGTGGACTGTAGGTACCTACTCGTACGTATAGAAGTAACAAAGAGTCAGACACGAACCTAGTGACATCTCCTGGTCTTCCATACCCTCGGAGCGCACAAAGTCCTGAACGCAGTCAGCGAGGAAGTTGAAGAGGTCTTCACCAGGCCCCAGTCGCAGCTCGTCGCTGGAACACAAGAATGCTTGTTTATATACAATATCGATTATTTGGACAAACTAGGCTAGGTACTAATACTAGCAAAAAGCAGAGCTTTGTAAGGGCTCGCGGAGGTTTTCTACCTTAACGTACCGAACCGGTTGCTGTCCGGTACGCCTGTCTGTTACAGCTTTTACTTTGTCCTTTAAAAACGTGTCCAGACGACAAAATCAAATTGCCAATATCATCCACACGTAATATACAATTCCATAAGTGCATTACATCCTACACGGTCGCCCAGTACTTTTTGTAAGGAACCCAACTGGTTTTCCTACATAATGTTGGGTCAGCGAGCCAATGTTCTTGAATTTATTTTTGCGTCCAAATCCACACAATTGATCGAAAAACTATCCCGTCTGGACACCTACTGGCGGTAATCACGCTGCTCCGCACATAAACTAACACACACAGTTCCACTAGGTACAGCCAGGGTCCAGCATCAACTCTATTTTGGGTACTGCTCTTCTAAGTTCTCATTAAGACGTGTCAGATGACCAAAACAGCGTGTGCCTATGTTGCACCAAACCTGAGTTCCACTAGGTACAGCCAGGGTTCAGCATCAGCTCTATCTTGGGTACTAATCTCCTAAGTGCTCATCAAGACGAGTCGGATGGCCAAAACAGCGTGTGCCTATGTTGCAACAAACCTGAGTTCCACTAGGTACTGCCAGGGTTCAGCATGAGTTCTATCTTGGGTACTGTTCTCCCAAGTGCTCATCATGATGAGTCGGATGTCCAAAATAGCGTGTGTCTATGTTGCATCAAACCTGATCGAGTTCCACTAGGTTCAGCCAGGGTTCAGCATCAGCTCTATCTTGGGTACTACTTTCCTAAGTTCTCATCAAGACGAGTTGCATGACCAAAACAGCGTGTGCCTATGTTGTATAAAACCCGAGCTCCATTAGGCACTGTCAGGGTTCAGCATCAGCTATCTTGGGTACTGAAAGTACTGATCTACCCAGTGATCATCATGACGAGTCGGATATCCAAAACAGCGTGTGTCTATAGGTATGTTGCATCAAACCCGAGCTCCACTAGGTACTGCCAGGGTTCGGCATCGGCTCTATCTTGGGTACTACTCTCCTAAGTGCTCATCAAGATGAGTCGGATGACCAAACCATAATGTGCCTTTGTTACACCAAACCTGAGTTCCACTAGGTACTGCCAGGGTACTGTGTCATTTTGCTGAACTGCACGCCGACGTTTCGATTGGCGTGCAGTTCCCATACAAGTTGCAGTCGGGTTGTAGTCCGTCTGTATCGGCCCTAAGTCACTGAAGTTTGTATTAATTATGCTTATCTTTATTTATAATTTTAGCAGTTCCAAGCAATAGTAACACTAAAGGCGCCATTCATTAATTACGTAAGACAATTTTTGCTAGCTTTTGACCCCCTCCCAACCCTATGTAAGAAATAATAAGAATAGGCTGACCCCGTCCAGCCACCAATATAATTTATTTTCAAAAAAATATTTTTATGAATGTTTATTTGTACCTGTACAAAGGTACTTGAGCTCGTTTAAGCTAACTCTGCACCGTGTTTGATAGCATAGAGTGTGGAAGTATTATTTTAAACGTCATAATTTCATAGAAATTAAAAAAAAATATCGCATCTTTGTGATCTTACTTAAGAACTATGAAAACCCCCTCCCACCCCCTTGTAAGATAAAATAAGATATGTTCGACCCCCCCTCCACCCAAAATCCTCTTACGTAATAAATGAATGGCGCCAAAACTGTATCTCGAACTGAAAATACCCGATTTAAGTTTGCTAACACAACATGACTAATCATCACATCGTCAGCGTCACAAAACATACGAGTAAATTGACCTCCGCAGTAAATATACAGCAAGATTGATTGTTCTAGTAGGTATTCACAAAAACTTAATTGCTAAAATGGGAATCAAACCAAGTGAAGCGAGGTGGGTGAATCCAAAATTGTACCCACTTTAGTATTCATCGTTGTTAATGGCGTAAGCGCCATCGACATTATTAAACTTGAAAACACCACATAGGTATCGTATTGTCTGAATTGTCTGAATACCCACAACACAAGCCTTCTTAAGTAGTCAATTTGTATAAGAATGTCCAATATTTATTTATTACTAACGCCATCTGTTAGAGAAAGAAATAATTAACATTAGCACGAATGTTAATTCATCATTTTGCCAACAGATGGCGCTAGTAGTAATACAAAGTGTTATTACTTTATTTTATTTTTTTAGGTTTATAAAATGATATTTTTATGTTTGATAACACATCTAGACATGAATTTAAATTACTATGTTAAATTTCAAACCTAACAGTGCAGTAGTTTTTCCGTAAAGTGTACCACAAGAATGCATAGTTCGTCGATTAGTGATAGGGCTCGCTTCGCTCGCCCTAATGACAGTTCGATTAAAGACGAAAGCGAAAAGAAAAGTTATATTAAATTATCTTTAAGAAATAAGTGAATCTATCTATAATTGTGGTGCAATGCAGGATAATTGTCTAGTAAACTGAATTCCCGGAAATTGTTCAAGTTTAAGGCTAAGTCTAAGTACCTACCTATCTTTAAATTTCGTTACCGTGCATAAAACACAGAGGTATGACTGGCTGAAGTATTATGACTGGCGATGTTGTGCTAGCCCTGCCACATAGGGGATAATTGTAGATGTACCTAACTCGTTTAATTAGTAGATACAGACCAAATCAGACTCCTCTCATTTAACCTCCAGCAGCGAATTCATTAGCCCAATTAAAGCTTACACATTCCATCAGTGTGGGCTTGTTCACGTTGTATTTATATTGTAGGTACTTTGTTTCATTGACAAATGATATGAAAGCTGCTATAGGCAGAGAACTGACAAGTTACGAATTGGTACAAAATACTAGATTGTTAACGAAGGGATGAAACACTGATTAAAACTTTCACAATTTTACACATTATTAAAAGGGACACATTACAAGGGATGAAAGGCCACTCATGTCAGTCGATATTAGTCCGAGCGCCAATAGTCCGAAATTGAAATGGTGCCTTTCACTTTAACACTCTACTTTTCATTTCGAATCTTCCCCACCAAATTTTTTTATACCGGTGTTTTCCACATTGACCTTACCAGTTCTGCTGCCGAGCATGAACGGTAAGCTCACAAGGGCGCTCCTTCAACTAGGAAAGGTTCGACTGAGTATGGTAACCAGTGTCATAACAGGTCATGGACTTTTTAACAAACATCTTTTTATAACAGGTGTCACAGACAGTCCCCTATGCCGTGGATGCATGGAGGAAGAAGAAACAGCCTCTCACGTGGTGTTGGAATGCAGCGGATTGGCCCCATACAGGGCAAAACATCTCGGATCCCCGAGTGACCTCCCCGAGGTCCTACTCAACATCAAAGGTCTGATAGGATTCCTCGAGGAGCTGGGCTGGCAAGACTAGTCCACCCCCTATCACGCAAAATAGGCGCAAGACGTCGAGTTGCGGAAAATCGCCCGAACTACAATACAATACAATACAGTTCTGCTGGAACTGATACATATTTATTTACCAATAGGTACGTTCGGTGAACTGCTGCTGTGTTGCTTACCTGATGTGGTACTGCTTGACGTCCTCGCGCAGCATCTGGCCGCCTCGCAGCTCCACCAGCAGCACCCTGAAGTTGGTGCCGCCCAGGTCCAGAGCGAGGAACACGCCTTCCTCTGCAAAACATACTCATCATCACCATAAAGACGGCCAATAGAAGGTGATTTCTCCGGAAGACTTTCATGTATTTATTTAGCCATCACGGAACAACGGTGTTCTGGACATTTGGGAGGCGTGCGCGCGGAGCCAAAACCAACACACAGGGGCCTTTTGACACTTTAATGTGATGTAATGGGTACACCTTGCCCGTGTACGCAGAGGCAGCCCCGGCTGATGCTGCCATATACACATACACACACACACACGTACCTGTGCCATCCGGCAGCTCAGGAACATATGTGTTCTCCATCTGCAACGACGATGGCTGCTGCCTCAGTCCCCTCGTGAGCTCACGTTCGAACACGTTGGCCACGCGACGCAGGGTGGCGCCGCACAGGTTTAGCTCTGCCAGGCATGCCTCCACCTGAAAATAAACATACATGAACATTAATTTAAGGTTTAACTCATGTAACATATTGCTAGGGTTGTTTAAAACTCCGGAGCTGTGCACGCCAGCAGCGCCAGAATAAGACCACCTCCAATCGATTACTTCTCTGCGGGGCCAGCGCTGAGCGCACCGCGAGGCGAGCGACCGTACTGTCGCTACGTATTATCTACGCGAACCTGTTTCCAGCACAGTTAGGAAAAAAATAAAAACATATAGGTACAGTCACCTGCAATAATATTTTACACAACGAAGGCCGCATAAATATCTGACACGATCTTATTTGTGGCCTTAAGTGGAGTAACATGTTATTGCAGGTGACTGTACCCGACTGCGAATAGGTATTTTTATCAAAATATTTTTTTGCACCGGAAAACCTACTCGCGCATTAAAGACGAATCTAACGACATATCATTCAACAAAATCGGTTTAGTCATTTTGAGGATAAGAGGGCTTCGCCGCAGTCGGTCAACTTACCTTACTCACATCACACGAAACAAACGAATCTTTAGTATCATAACATCTCAGAACTTGGCACTCCATCATACAAGACAACTAAACGCGCAATAGGGTGGGAACAAAAACCCACATTTTTATCGATTACGATAAGTTTACTCGATTAAAAGATAAAATGTTATCTTCCACGAGGCGGTGATGGATGTGTCTGCGGGCATCGATCATAGATAATCGAGTTGGTCTTACTAACTAATTACAATTAAAGGCTATTGCCAACAGCGGACTGTATCGATGAGTTGTAAAGTTCCGCTAAAGTTTCCTACTTTAGCGGAACTTTACAACTCAACAGTTGATATTATTGAAGGGTTGCGTCTTTTTCGCTGCGTATGAAAGATCATCTGCATCATCCCTCGTACATAATGTATATATTTCTATCAATAAGTCGGGCACTTTTGGGGTGTAAATGAGAAAGTTAAAAAATAAAGGATTTCAAACTATATCGTTTTATAATTTTTTCTCAAACATGCAATGAAATATTGATGTTATGTTCCTTATAATAGGCTGCGAAGTATGACGTTTCAGGTGCGGCTAGGACAAAAGGTCGTTAATGGAATTTCATACACATCTTGCAGGCCTAGGCCGGCAAAGTCCTCTTTTTTAATTTTCATTTCACAGATATTTGTGACACAGCATCGTGGCATTCATCCATTAAAAAAAACTAGAGGCAGTATTTGCTTTATGGTTCGTAATGACACTCTGCCACTACGCCTATAAAAAAAAAACAAAAAACAATGTTTGCTATAATTTGCAGTTTTATTTGTATAAAATCAACATGAACTTAATAAATAATACATTCTATAATTTTATAATTTTAGATTATAAATTTAACTACACAAATAAAAACATTTGAAATATTTCATCTAAACGTTAGCGGTAAAAAGGTCTACTCAAACACGCGTAGTTATATTTTTTAAATTGTTATGGAGGTAAAGTTGAAAAATATTCATTCTGTTTTATTGGATTTATGGTGCGTTGTTGATTTTTTGACTTTAATATGAGTTCCGACGAAATAATGAAATTAATATTAATTGTAATCGTAGGTTTTGGAATTGGCAGCGTAAGCAGAATTGATTTTAATAACTTGCTGCCTCTGCCGCCAAGTCAAAGACGTAGTATGTACAGGGGTGCGAAACTCCTGACTTCGGTCAAACTCGGCTCCGCTCGGCTCAGCATTGCTCCGAGCAATTATTAGGGTTGGCACCACTTGACTTCCTTTTGCGTGCACGACCACAGATAAGATAATCACTTGATTTTTGACAACCCTAAATATCCGAAAGGGATAGTGCCATATACTAGAAAGGGACAGCATGATTCGACCCTGAACCGCTGTCAAACTTCGTTTTTGTAGGAAGTTTCCTTTCTGTACGGTAGTACTATTAATTATTCTGTGGTATGTATATGGTTGCTTATGGCAATTTTATTATTTGAGAAACTAAGAAAAATGGCTTACAGTTTATTAGAAACAGTTTTGTGGCATATTTTAAATGAATGTAACTACAAATTCGTCAACACTGTGGAAATTATACTTATTTACTCCATGCATAAAGCAACGATGTATGTGAAGCATGATATCAACATGAAAGACTATGTAAACTTATGTGACGAAAACGACAGTCAGATACAAGGCGAAAAAATCAAAGATACATGAAAATATACGGGTAGTAAAAATACACGACTCGTGTAAAACATACGCGTGATAATGATATAGGTACGTGTTGGTTATATTTTGGGTGTACTTTACTTTTAGTTTTTTCTATAAATAAAACTTGGGTTTCGTGGATTTTTTATTTTATTTATTTCATTGCATGTTTGAGAAAAGCACTATACATACCTCGGCGGGAAATGGGGTTGCCCGCGCTCAGACCTATCCGGCCTCGCTTCGCTCGGCCGTCTATATGTCTTCGGCCGGCAACCCCTTTTGTCCCGGCCTCTGTAGTAATGTACTATTATATAATTATCAAATGAAAGAGCTTATCTTAAGAATTTCAAATATATAAATTGTTTTACCGCGGTACGTGTGGAGGTCCAAGGGGGAGGCCTATGTTCAGCAGTGGACGTCTTATGGCTGAGATGATGATGATGATGATGAAATTGTTTTTTATACATTTTAAATACATAGGTTAGAAGTTATTTAAGAAAATAGCCAAAACAAGACCATTCCCCCCGCCCCTTCATCTCCGAAACTACTGGGTCTACAATTTTGAAAAAAATACACAAAATACATAGTTATTTACCTATACATGACAGGAAAATCTATTAGAAATGTGCAGTCAAGCGTGAGTCGGACTTAATGTACGGAACCCTTGAAACGCCCATACAACCATTTCCAGTCGCCGTTACGACGCGGTGTTGACACATCTTGTGTCGACACCGTCTGTTTCGGTCACAATTCCAGTCGCAGAGTCGTCGCCGTGTCGACACAGTTACCAGAAATGGGGAAGGGTCGACACATGACACAAACTGACATAAAGTGTGGTCGCCGTGTGCACACATTGTTTCGAGTTTGCGACTACTTTATGCCAAAATCATTCGTTCATTTTGTTCCTGTCAAATGGAAACTGTCAGATGGAAAAATACTTAAATAAAAATAAGTGGCATTAATACGCCATCTCTAAAACGGATTACAAGACGTAATTATATATTGTTTGCATTTATATTACAATAGGACTTAAATTATTATGGGGAATTAAACTGCTCGAGTGATTTGATAAACTAAGTGTAATATAATCAACGCGCCACCACATTGTTTTAGTTTAGCCGGAAATGAAATTGTTTACTTCTCAGTGCCTGTGTTCATAACTATATTATTTGAAGCATTTTTAGTACTTCGATGCGTATACTATACTTAAATAACAGAAATAACGCTTTACATACTACGAAACTTGTTAATTATGATGTATAAATATGGTTTAAGGCTGAGAAATATTGCAGTCACAAAGTAGTCGCAATGTTTCGACTTTGTGTCGACTCTGTGTTGACACATGACACGCGCTGTCAAAAGTAATAACAAAGTTACTGGTATGTTACTGGATTTGCAAAATGGCTCCTTGTGTTGATTTGTTTTCAGATATTCTCAAAGTGTAAAAATGCCGTGGTCAGAGATGGGCATTAATCGATTAACTGTTTATTCGACTAATTAATGGAATAAAAAAAGTTAATTCTCAAATTTTAATCGCGATTAGTTTAGTCGACCTAACATAGATTGAAATTGAATTAATCTGAATATTAATCGAATACATTATCGATTAAATCTCGATTGAAAGTTGACAGGGGGCCATTTTTGTACGTAAAAATAATAGAAATGTCTTGAATGCAGATGGTAGCAAAACACTTTGTCATAAAAGTCGAGATGGGTGTCGATATATAGGTTTTAGGGAGTGCCGATTTCGATAATAATGACCATTTTGGAATCCGAAATGGCGGCCATGCACTGTGTCATAAAAGTCGTCATGGATGTCGTTTTATACGTTTTAGGGGGCCCCAATTTTGAAAATGATGACCATTTTGGAATCCAAAATGGCGGCCATGCACTATGTCATAAAAGTCGTCATGGATGTCGTTTTATAGGTTTTAGGGGGCCCCGATTTAGAAAATGATGACCATTTTGAAATCCAAAATGGCGGCCATGCACTATGTCATAAAAGTCGTCGTGGGTGTCGTTTTATAGGTTTTAGGGGGCGCAGATTTCGAAAATGATGACCATTTTTGATTCCAAGATGGCGGCCATGCACTATGTCATAAAAGTCGTCATGGATGTCGTTTTATAGGTTTTAGGGGGCCCCGCTTTCGAAAATGATGACCATTTTGGAATCCAAAATGGCGGCCATGCACGATGTCATAAAAGTCGTCATGGGTGTCGTTTTATAGGTTTTGGGGGGCGCAGATTTCGAAAATGATAACATTTTCAATTTCAAAATGGCGGCAATGCACTATGTCATAAAAGTCGTCATGGATATCGTTTTATAGGTTTTAGGGGGCGCAGATTTCGAAAATGATGACTATTTTGGAATCCAAAATGGCGGCCATGCACTATGTCATAAAAGTCGTCATGGATGTCGTTTTATAGGTTTTAGGGGGCCCCGCTTTCGAAAATGATAACCATTTTGGAATCCAAAATTTCAAAAATGCTAACATTTTCAATTTCAAAATGGCGGCCATGCACTATGTCATAAAAGTCGTCACGGGTGTCGTTTTATAGGTTTTGGGGGGCGCAGATTTCGAAAATGATAACATTTTCAATTTTAAAATGGCGGCCATGCAGTATGTCATAAAAGTCGTCATGGCTGTCGTTTTATAGGTTTTAGGGAGCGCAGATTTCGAAAATAATAACTATTTTGGAATCCAAGATGGTCGCCATGCACTATGTTAAAAGTCGTCATGGCGCCCATTTAACCATTCCAGTCGCAGAATCACAAAGTGGTAACTAAATGTCAGATGTGTCGTAACAGAGTCCACACAATGTGTCTAGAATTGTTTCGAAACAAAGTGTCGTCGCCGTGTCTACACTTTTCCGTAACAAGGTGTCGACACATTTGTGTGCACTTTGCGTGCGGTTTGCGACTAAATCTGACAGCAAATTTGTGACAGCAAATGTCAATATAAAATACCTCTTGAAAACCAAGGTTTGTCAAACTACTATTAGTGTCTCGTGTGCTCGTAATTCTAGTAAGTCATCATGGGCAATGCAAATGATAATAATCGACCGAAACCATATAAACACCCAACACCCGTCAACCTTTTACAGAAAAGTTTTTAAAGAAATGCAATAAGCTACTTAGGTCAGGCAACGAATGCTCCAAAAGTTGTAGAGGGAAATGCTCGGAACACAATTTTTGACTACGTAACTCGGTTTGACAAGTTAGGAGGTGAACATATCAAAAGTCCCCGGCCGTAGCCCTTGAGCGGGGGGGGGGGGAGAGAGGGGGCTTTGAAGGTCCCATTTTCCGGTTTATCGATTATATCTCGGAAACTATGCATCTCAGCGACATGGCCACTTAAACAAAATGAAAGTTAATTTAATTTGTTACAAGTTTATTCAGTCAATTTTTTCGATATGTTGAATAGTTTTTGAGATATCCGCTCTTGAAAGTTTATTTAGGGCTCTCAATTTTATCTTGATATATCTATATCAGTGAAGGTGCTAGGCCGTGTTTGGTATCGTTTTCGTATAAATCTGGGGTGCTGAATCCATTTAAGGTATCACATTGACACCATTCCACAAAATAAAAAAAAATCTTTTTAGGGTTCCGTACCTCAAAAGGAAAAAACGGAACCCTTATAGGATCACTCGTGCGTCTGTATGTATGTCCGTCTGAATACACAAAATAGTTCTTTACCTATAGATGACAGGAAAACCTATTAGAAATGTGCAGTCAAGCGCGAGTCGGACTTAATGTACGGAACCCTTAATACGCGAGTCCGACTCGCACTTGGCCGGTTTTTTTGAAACTCCTCTTGACGCTTAACCGCTGAACCGATTTCGTTGAAATTTGGTATAGAAATAGTTTGCGTCCCGGAACAGGACATAGGATAGATCTTATAACCAAAATCATCTTTTGAAGGTGTGAAAAGTGGCGTGGAAATTTGTACGGGAAATCAATAACCGCTGAACCGATTTATATGAAATTTGGGATGGTCTACATCTTTGATTTAGTTAAAAATTATAAAAAAACATGACTTCAAACCTAAACTTAAACAGTATTAACTTCAAGAAGTCAATTCTGAATTCCCCCCTACACCTCATTTCACACCTTTAAAGGATGATTTTTGAGATAACTTATTATGTCCTGTCTCGGGACTCAAAATATATGTGTACCAAATTTAAATTAAAACTGTTCAGCAGTTTAAGCGTGAAGAGGAGTTTAAAAGAAAGTATTTTAATAAGTTTATATGTTTTTACTTCGGAATGGTGTCAATGTGATACCTTAACTAAATTTGGTACTGCGAATTTATACGAAAACGATACCAAACATGGCCTCGTAGGTTTACTGTTGTAGAAGTCAAAATAAAATTGAGAGCCCTAAATTCTTATTACTTGGCCAAACTTGTGTAGAAGGAAAAGGTAAAATAAAAGTCTTCGGCAGGAATATAAGACACAATTTTTTTTTTTTGCGTTACTATTTCAATCATCAAATATAAACATACCTTGATTATATTATTCTAGTGAGATCCTCATAGATAAACAAAAACATTTACTTAAAAAATTACAAGGTCGAAATGTCACGGAACTTGTGAGAGTAATATGTGATAAATAAAAACTTTTATGACAAAAAAATCTGGACACAATTTAAGAATCACCCAATTGCGTCGAGGAATGATCTGTATTTTTGCTTGTTTCATTACCTCCTCGCTTCTTTTTTGTCCTTTGTATTCTGTAGCAATTTATTAGATCTGAAAATAAAGATAACTTGCGTCGTCACGGATGTCGATTTATAGGTTTTAGGGAATGCAGAATTCGAAAACGATGATAATTTTATAATCCAAGATGGCGGCTACGTATTTTGTCATAAAAGTCGTCATGTATATCGTTTTATAGGTTTTAGGAAGTGCCGATTTCGAAAATGATGACCAGTTTGGAATCCAAGATAACTGCCGTGCACTTTGTCATAAAAGTCGTCATGGATATCGTTTTATAAGTTTAAGGGAGTGCAGAATTCGAAAATGATGACCATTTTGGATTCCAAGATGTCTGCCGTGCACTTTGTCATATCACCCGTCATGGATGTTGATTTATAGGTGTTAGGAAGAGTAGAATTCGAAAATGATGACCATGACCAACGTGCACGGCAGACATCTTAGATTCTAAAACGGTCATAATTTTCGAATTCTCCACTCCCTAATACCTATAAATCGAGATCCATGACGACTTTTATGACAAAGTGTACGGTAGACATCTTGGTTTCCAAAATGGTCATGATTTTCGAATTCTGCATACCCTAAAACCTATACATATAGTAGTTCGCCCCGAACTGTGAACTCGCGGTTCGCCAAACAGATCAATTGAATGCAGTGCTACTTAGTCTGAGATGGGCATTTCGTAATTGATTCCTGATTCCACGATTACTTGAAATTACTTTGTAATCTGATTACCGATTCCTAGATTACTTTGTAATCTAACAATATCCAATTACTAAGTTACTAATTACTAAGTATTCGAAAAATTGATTCCTGATTCCTCAAATGGAATTGCCATTTGAGGAATCAGGAATCAATTTTTCGAATACTACAATTACTAGTAATAGAAATCAATGTCGATTCTTCATTAGGTACAGGAATATATATTACTTGATTCCTTTCAGATTACATTTCGTACTACTACATAAGTACTATCAAAAGTACATTTCGATAGTAGATATAGATGTTGTTGACTTACTAGGATGCATCTGCCGATACCTTATTTGAAACAGGTATGCAGATTTCGAAATTGATGGCCATGACCAATAAAACGACATCCATGACGACTTTTAACATAGTGCATGGCGACCATCTTGGATTCCAAAATAGTTATTATTTTCGAAATCTGCGCTCCCTAAAACCTATAAAACGACAGCCATGACGACTTTTATGACATACTGCATGGCCGCCATTTTAAAATTGAAAATGTTATCATTTTCGAAATCTGCGCCCCCCAAAACCTATAAAACGACACCCGTGACGACTTTTATGACATAGTGCATGGCCGCCATTTTGAAATTGAAAATGTTAGCATTTTTGAAATTTTGGATTCCAAAATGGCGGCCATGCACTATGTCATAAAAGTCGTCATGGATGTCGTTTTATAGGTTTTAGGGGGCCCCGCTTTCGAAAATGATAACCATTTTGGAATCCAAAATTTCAAAAATGCTAACATTTTCAATTTCAAAATGGCGGCCATGCACTATGTCATAAAAGTCGTCACGGGTGTCGTTTTATAGGTTTTGGGGGGCGCAGATTTCGAAAATGATAACATTTTCAATTTTAAAATGGCGGCCATGCAGTATGTCATAAAAGTCGTCATGGCTGTCGTTTTATAGGTTTTAGGGAGCGCAGATTTCGAAAATAATAACTATTTTGGAATCCAAGATGGTCGCCATGCACTATGTTAAAAGTCGTCATGGATGTCGTTTTATTGGTCATGGCCATCAATTTCGAAATCTGCATACCTGTTTCAAATAAGGTATCGGCAGATGCATCCTAGTAAGTCAACAACATCTATATCTACTATCGAAATGTACTTTTGATAGTACTTATGTAGTAGTACGAAATGTAATCTGAAAGGAATCAAGTAATATATATTCCTGTACCTAATGAAGAATCGACATTGATTTCTATTACTAGTAATTGTAGTATTCGAAAAATTGATTCCTGATTCCTCAAATGGCAATTCCATTTGAGGAATCAGGAATCAATTTTTCGAATACTTAGTAATTAGTAACTTAGTAATTGGGTATTGTTAGATTACAAAGTAATCTAGGAATCGGTAATCAGATTACAAAGTAATTTCAAGTAATCGTGGAATCAGGAATCAATTACGAAATGCCCATCTCAGACTAAGTAGCACTGCATTCAATTGATCTGTTTGGCGAACCGCGAGTTCACAGTTCGGGGCGAACTACTATATGTATAGGTTTTAGGGTATGCAGAATTCGAAAATCATGACCATTTTGGAAACCAAGATGTCTACCGTACACTTTGTCATAAAAGTCGTCATGGATCTCGATTTATAGGTAGTAGGGAGTGGAGAATTCGAAAATTATGACCGTTTTAGAATCTAAGATGTCTGCCGTGCACGTTGGTCATGGTCATCATTTTCGAATTCTACTCTTCCTAACACCTATAAATCAACATCCATGACGGGTGATATGACAAAGTGCACGGCAGACATCTTGGAATCCAAAATGGTCATCATTTTCGAATTCTGCACTCCCTTAAACTTATAAAACGATATCCATGACGACTTTTATGACAAAGTGCACGGCAGTTATCTTGGATTCCAAACTGGTCATCATTTTCGAAATCGGCACTTCCTAAAACCTATAAAACGATATACATGACGACTTTTATGACAAAATACGTAGCCGCCATCTTGGATTATAAAATTATCATCGTTTTCGAATTCTGCATTCCCTAAAACCTATAAATCGACATCCGTGACGACGCAAGTTATCTTTATTTTCAGATCTAATAAATTGCTACAGAATACAAAGGACAAAAAAGAAGCGAGGAGGTAATGAAACAAGCAAAAATACAGATCATTCCTCGACGCAATTGGGTGATTCTTAAATTGTGTCCAGATTTTTTTGTCATAAAAGTTTTTATTTATCACATATTACTCTCACAAGTTCCGTGACATTTCGACCTTGTAATTTTTTAAGTAAATGTTTTTGTTTATCTATGAGGATCTCACTAGAATAATATAATCAAGGTATGTTTATATTTGATGATTGAAATAGTAACGCAAAAAAAAAAAATTGTGTCTTATATTCCTGCCGAAGACTTTTATTTTACCTTTTCCTTCTACACAAGTTTGGCCAAGTAATAAGAATTTAGGGCTCTCAATTTTATTTTGACTTCTACAACAGTAAACCTACGAGGCCATGTTTGGTATCGTTTTCGTATAAATTCGCAGTACCAAATTTAGTTAAGGTATCACATTGACACCATTCCGAAGTAAAAACATATAAACTTATTAAAATACTTTCTTTTAAACTCCTCTTCACGCTTAAACTGCTGAACAGTTTTAATTTAAATTTGGTACACATATATTTTGAGTCCCGAGACAGGACATAATAAGTTATCTCAAAAATCATCCTTTAAAGGTGTGAAATGAGGTGTAGGGGGGAATTCAGAATTGACTTCTTGAAGTTAATACTGTTTAAGTTTAGGTTTGAAGTCATGTTTTTTTATAATTTTTAACTAAATCAAAGATGTAGACCATCCCAAATTTCATATAAATCGGTTCAGCGGTTATTGATTTCCCGTACAAATTTCCACGCCACTTTTCACACCTTCAAAAGATGATTTTGGTTATAAGATCTATCCTATGTCCTGTTCCGGGACGCAAACTATTTCTATACCAAATTTCAACGAAATCGGTTCAGCGGTTAAGCGTCAAGAGGAGTTTCAAAAAAACCGGCCAAGTGCGAGTCGGACTCGCGTATTAAGGGTTCCGTACATTAAGTCCGACTCGCGCTTGACTGCACATTTCTAATAGGTTTTCCTGTCATCTATAGGTAAAGAACTATTTTGTGTATTCAGACGGACATACATACAGACGCACGAGTGATCCTATAAGGGTTCCGTTTTTTCTTTTGAGGTACGGAACCCTAAAAAGATTTTTTTTTATTTTGTGGAATGGTGTCAATGTGATACCTTAAATGGATTCAGCACCCCAGATTTATACGAAAACGATACCAAACACGGCCTAGCACCTTCACTGATATAGATATATCAAGATAAAATTGAGAGCCCTAAATAAACTTTCAAGAGCGGATATCTCAAAAACTATTCAACATATCGAAAAAATTGACTGAATAAACTTGTAACAAATTAAATTAACTTTCATTTTGTTTAAGTGGCCATGTCGCTGAGATGCATAGTTTCCGAGATATAATCGATAAACCGGAAAATGGGACCTTCAAAGCCCCCTCTCTCCCCCCCCCCCCCCCGCTCAAGGGCTACGGCCGGGGACTTTTGATATGTTCACCTCCTAACTTGTCAAACCGAGTTACGTAGTCAAAAATTGTGTTCCGAGCATTTCCCTCTACAACTTTTGGAGCATTCGTTGCCTGACCTAAGTAGCTTATTGCATTTCTTTAAAAACTTTTCTGTAAAAGGTTGACGGGTGTTGGGTGTTTATATGGTTTCGGTCGATTATTATTATTTGCATTGCCCATGATGACTTACTAGAATTACGAGCACACGAGACACTAATAGTAGTTTGACAAACCTTGGTTTTCAAGAGGTATTTTATATTGACATTTGCTGTCACAAATTTGCTGTCAGATTTAGTCGCAAACCGCACGCAAAGTGCACACAAATGTGTCGACACCTTGTTACGGAAAAGTGTAGACACGGCGACGACACTTTGTTTCGAAACAATTCTAGACACATTGTGTGGACTCTGTTACGACACATCTGACATTTAGTTACCACTTTGTGATTCTGCGACTGGAATGGTTAAATGGGCGCGAGTCCGACTCGCACTTGACCGGTTTTTTGGACTGGACCATGGTTCAAGGTTAACGTCACAAACAGCTGTGTGCTTAAATACACTAATGTAAATTGGAATGTGTGCGTGCGATAGAATCAGTGAAAGCCTCCAACTGCTAACGAGCGAACACAGACGTCGTAATGAGGTCCTGGCCGCTCCCTTTGATCAGACTGAACTGAACAAACACATGCATAACCTAACATACAGAGCCATTTATCTGCGTTCATTTACCGGCAACTATTATGATATTTATCATTTTGGGCCTTCGTTAGCTGGCGCGGGTCCGCGGGTGCACGCACGCGGGTGCCTGTAAAATCCGCCCCACGCGTCCGCGCCAGTTAGGGCGATTGTGCACTACAATGAATTTTACTGTCTGAGTTTTCATGGTCCGATATGGCATGAAAAAAACGGATGATTGGCTTGTGCACTTGTCCGTCTTTTTACTCGCAGGTGCGGCGTAGTAGCATGAAACACCCCCATCGAGTTCACAATCATATTTTGCAATAAAAATTTAAGCTAATTGTATTTTATTTTCGAATTTGCCGCCTTTGTCTACTGACAAAATTGGCTTGTCAGATCATATTTTAAATTGCTTTTCTGAACTTGTGCCTCCTCTATCTTTATGAGGAAGGCCTCGATACGATAACCCGAGATTACAATTGTTTTGATAGAAACTGCCACTTATTAGCGTCGTGGCGATAAACGACTAATTTATCACTTATCGGTGCAGTTACACTTTCTTCAGCACGCATTTTTTGCGACCTCTCGTGATCTCGTCTCGAGATACGTGGGTTGCATTTTACATCTTTTATTAAGGTGGGTCCACACTTGTGACAATTTACCGAACATTATCCCGTGACCGTATCAGAAACACGTGTCAGTACCATTAATGTGGACGTCTTTTTGTTACGCGAACAATTGTCACAAGCTACAGTTACGATTCAATCCATTCCGAACACTGGAAGAAACCAGGGGCGTATTTACCATAGGGCCAAGGGGGCCATGGCCCGGGGCGGCAGGCCGCAGGGGGACGGCGAAGCCGCCCCCTTGCGGCTTTTTCTGGGCGCCTTTTATAATCAAACTTAGCTATATTTTTTATTATATTTTAATTGACATTTAAATTAATAAACAAACGAACGCTTCAAACCCCACCAATTGCTAAAAATATCTACCAACAAGTACCTAAATTAAGCAACATTTTCGTTCAAGAAGTATTAGTACGGCGCAGTGCCGGATTTACCACTAGGCTGAGTAGGCTGAAGCCTATGGCGGCAGATTTTAGGGGGCGGCAAATTTGGGTCAAAAAAATATTTAATTTGCTGTTCAGATAGGGTCGACCAGAATTTTGTCGCTCCCCTATTTATTTGTAAAATTTAAATAACAAGCCTTGTCGATTTTGCCGCCCTCTGTCATGTCAAGACCCTTTATATTGAGACAGACAGACGGCCGGACGGACAACAAAGTGATCTTATATGGGTTCCGTTTTTTTCCTTTTAAAGTACGAAACCCTAAAAATTTACCTACTATTTTCTCGAAAAAATTTCGCGCTCGCTGCGCTCGCGTTTTCACTTACGTACCTAACATTATTTGTGATCCATCTGACTATATACATACGGGCGGTTCTTGTGTCTTCGTGGTATTGAATCTCACTAAATTGTTCCGATCCCATGCCGAAACTCAGTACAGATAGAGTGCTCTCGATATCAGGTACAAATACAATACTTTTCATGACTTTCCAGCACCACAGAATGAGGGATAATGGTAC